>NW_007249928.1:543403-583714 GCF_000164805.1 Carlito syrichta | reverse complement strand
AGATGCCAAGGTATTTCATTTTTTTTGTGGCTATTGTGTTTTTTATTTGGGTTTCTGTTTGTTAATTATTGGTATAAAGAAATGCAATTGTCTTTTGCATATTTATTTTGGGATACTCATTTCTTTCTCCTTTCTGATTGTTCTCGATAGGACTTCAGTACTGTGTTGAATAGGAGGAATGAGAATGGGCACCCTTGTCTTGTTTCAGCTTTTAGGGTGAATGCTTTCAGTTTCTTCCCATTAAGAAAGTTTGTTGGTGGTTTATCATAGATGGGTTTTAATATTTTAAGGAATATTCCTTTTGATGCCTAGGTGTTTGAAGGTTTTCTTTTTTTATAATGAAGGGATACTGAATTTTATCATATGCTTTTTCTGCATTTAATGAGAGAATCATGTGGTTCTTGGTTTCACATATGTTTGTGTGACAAATTATGTTTATTGATTTATGTATACTGAACCAGATTTGCATCTCAGGAATGAAGCCCACCTAGTCATGATGGGTGATCCTTGAAATGTATTGGTGGATGTGATTTGCTAGACTCTTGTTTAGAAATTTTACATGTATGTACATCAGTGGAATTGGTCTGTAGTTTTCTTTCTTTGTTGGGTCTTTGCTATTTTGGGGTATCAGGATGATGCTGGCTTCATATAATGAGCTAGGAAAAATTCCTGACTTTTCAATTTTCTGGAATACTTTATATAGAATTGATATCAACTCTTCCTTGTATGTCTTGTAGAATTCAACTGAAAAGCCATCTGGCCCAGGGTTTGTTTTTTGTTGTTGTTTTGGACAAAGAGGTTTCTCATTACTGAATGTATTCTTTGGATATTTATTGATCAGTGTAAGATTTCAGTTTCTTCCTGTTTCAATATTGGAAGGTTGTGTGATACCAGGAATTTCTCCATTTCCTCCAGATTTTCTAGTTTATTTGCATACAGATGTTTGTAATAATCTCTGATAATCTTGATTTTCTTCAGGGTCTGTGGTAAATTTTCCTTTTTTGTTTCCAGCTTTGTTTATTTGGTCTCTCTCTCTCTCTCTCTCTCTCTCTCTCTCTCTCTCTCCCTCTCTCTCTACTTTTTTTGGGTAAATCTGGCCAGAGGCCTGTCAATATTATTTTTTTAAGAATCAGCTTTTTGTCTCAGTGATATTTTAAATTATATTTTGGACTGTATTTCATTCAATTGGGATTTTATTTTAATAAATTTCATTCTTCTAATTCTAGAATTGGATGGCTCTTGATTTTCAGCTCCTTTAGGTGTGACATTAGACTGTTTAATTAAGAGCTATTTTCTTGATATGTTTGTGCACTGTTATAAACTTTTCCCTTAGCACTGATTTCATGATATCCCATACATTTTGATGTGTTTTTTCTTTGTATTTGTTTGTTTCTAGGAATTTTTTAATTTCTGCCTTGACTCTGTGCTAACCCAAAAGTCATTCAGAAGCATGTTGTTTAATATTCATGCTTTGTGTGTTTTCAGGGGTTCCTATTGGTGACATTTATTTTTATTCCACTGTAGTCTGAGAAAATACTTGGTATAATTTTGAGCTTTTGAGATTTGTTCACGCTTGATTTAGGTCTGAGTATGTGGTCAATCTTGGAGTATTTTCCATGTGTTGATGAGAAGAATGTATATTCTGTGGTTGTTGGATTAAGTGTTCTGTGGATGCCTGTTATGTCCAATTGGTCGAATGCTAAGGTTCTGAATTTCCTTGTTAGTTTTTTTGCCTTGATGATCTGTCTAATGCTGTTCACGTGGTAATAAAATCTCCAACTATAATTGTATGGCTATCTATGTCCTCTCTTAGCTTTATTAGCAATTGTTTTATAAATCTGGTATCTTCTATGTTGGGTGCATGTATATTCAAGATAGATATTTCTTGCTGATGGATTGAGCTTTTTATCATTATGTAGTGTTCTTTTGAACTTTTATTGGTTTAAAGTCTGTTTTGTGTGATATAAGAATAGCTATTCCTGCTCTTTTTCATTTTCCATTTGCCTGGAAAATTTCTCTCCAGCCCTTTACTTTTAGTCTGTGGGTGTCAATTGCAGTGGAATCAGTTTCCTGAAGGCAGCAGGAGGATGAATCATGCTTCTTTCTCCAATTTGTCAATCCTTGCCTTTTGAGTGGTACATTAAGTCAATTAACATTTAAGTTAAATATTGACATGCAGGGGTTTGTTTCTGTCATATTGGTATTAAGATGTTGCTTTACTGTTTAGATTTGTGGTTGATTTGTATGGTGTGTTAACTCTGTGCTTGCCTGTGCTTTTGTGATGGGTAGAACTGTTCTTTCCTTTCTGTTCTTAGAGCTTTTTAAAGTATTTCCTGAAAGGCTGGTCTGGAGGTGGCTTATTCTATTAGGGATTAGATGTCTGTAAGGATTTAAATTCTCCTTAATTAATGAAGCTTAACTTGGCAGGGTGGGAAATTCTTGCCTGGAATTGCTTTTCTTTAAGAATGTTAAAGATGGAACCCCAGTCTCCTCTGGCTTGCAGGATTTCTGTTGAGATAGCAGCTGTAATACTGATGAGTCTTCTCCAATATGTGGTCTATCGCTGCCTTTAGGATTTTTCTTTCATAGTTACCTTGTGGAGATGGATTATGGTGTGTCTTGGGAATGATCTTGTCATGTAATACCTCACGGGAGTTCTCTGGATCTCTTGCATCTGCACAGTCACCTCTCTAGTGAGATAGGGGAAATTTTATTGGATGACCTCTTGGAAGTCTTGTTCCAGAGTGTTCTCGGTTTCCACACTTCTTTCTCAGGAATTCCAATAAACCATAGATACTGTCTCTTTGCTTAATGCCAAATCTCTAATAGGCTTTGTTCATTCTTTTGGAGCTTTTTCTCTCTGTTTTTGTTGGACTGGGTTGGTTTAATAGTTTGATCCTCAAGCTCTGAGATTCCTTCCTTTGCCTGGTCAATTCTACTGTTCAGGCTTGTCATTGTGCTTTGAAATTCCATGAAATAATTCTTTATTTCCAGGATTTCAGATTGGACCTTTCTTATAATGACCAGTTCAGCTTTTATTTCCTCTTATGTTGCCTGGGTGATTTGTGCTTCCATCTTTCCATGACTTTCCTTGACTGTTTTTGTTACCATAGTCTGAATTATATGTCTGTCATCAGGGATGCCTTATTCTGGGTGGGTTCCATTACCAGATATCTGGGGAGACTCTTTTGTGACAGCTCATTAAGGCTTTGGGTATTGCTGATTTTTTTCACGGTTTCATCCTCATCTGTGAGGACAGACTCCTCTTTTTAATTTTTTGTTTTGTTTTCTTTAGTTTGATAAGATTGCTACTTTGGGGGTATCCATTTGTGAGATTTTTTATTTTTTTAGTCACACAGGGTTCTGCTCCCCTGTTGTGTTGCACTCCTTCTAATGTGGGTGGTGTTCCGTGAGGTCCCAACCACTGTGGGAGTTGTTGTTCTTTAGGGTCTAGTTGCCATAGGAGGCTGCCACTATTTGGTTGGCACTGGAGGGTACCTGTAAGGTAACCCATGATTTGAAGGTGCAGGAGTTGAATTCTATGGGAAGTTGGTCATTGATGTCTCTGGAGGACCCTCTGGAGAAGAGAGGCTCTCTGATGCCTCAGTCTATGGACTGGTCTGAGAGATATATAGTGGCATTGATTTTGTTCTTATCTACTTCTCAAGGGCAGTATTATTGATGCAGAAGTTGTGATGGGCTGTGCCAGTTGGCCTCCAGCTAGGTGGCACTTGGATGAGAAAGCCAACTATGTGGTGGCTATGGGTTTTTTGCTTGGCCTCTGTTTCCCCAGGGAAGTATACAGATGATCTAGTTGATGGGTGGGGTTATGCGGATTCCCAAAGATCCTCAGATCCTAAAATTTTTTTTTTTGAGTTGGAGTCTAACTCCGTCGCCCAGACTGGAGTGCAGTGGCCGCTCCCGGCCACCGCAGCCTCGGCCTGCTGGGCTCTGGTGATCCTTCCACCTCAGCCTTCCCAGTAGCTGGAATTACAGGCATGTGCTACCACGCCTGGCTGATTTTTTGATTTATTGTAGAGATGAGGTCTTGCCAAGTTACCAGGCGGGTCTCAAGATCCTAAGATTTTAAGGGGGGATGGGAATAAACCTGGTGGGGAAGGGCTAGGTCAGCCTGATTTGCTCTCCAGTTTGCCCTACACTAGCACAAGTGGCTACCTCAGTGAGAAACAGTTTCCCTGGCCACTGTGGACATGCTGCAGGGATGGCTGGGTTTTTTTCTGTTGTGCAGAATAGTTCACAGAGGGAGAGAAGAGTTGCCAGTATGACAGCCCCTCCCCCACTGTCTCATTTCCCTTGCCTGAGGCTGTTTGTGCTCAGAACTCAGTTTCTTTCAGTAATGGCAACAGTGTTTTTACTTATGGGCTGGAACTGGCTGGCCTACATCCTGATTCCCAGCTGTGAGCACTCAGTGGGGATTGGGATGGGGGATGGGCCCCCTTGCCACTGTGGCAGCATTGCAGGAATAGCAGAAATGTGTTGACCAGAAGGGTTCACATGGGGGAGAGAGGGTTTACCAGTATGATAAGGCTTCTCCTGACTTTTTTTCTCTTGCTAGAGGCTGTTCACATTCAGAACTCAAATGTATTTTCAGCAACAGGATCTCTTGCTGCATCTTGCCCCCAATTGGAGCTGCTTGCAGTGGCAGAACCTGCTCTTGCATCCAGTGAAGGCAGCGGGGCTGGGGTTCTTTCTCATCCTTGGAGCTGGCTGCTAATCACTGCTTGCAGGGAACAAGTTCTCAGGAATGGTTTCGCTGTAAATGTTGAGAGCTCAAATGGGTTCTCAGCTTTACATGGGTACTGGTAGCATGCAGCTGTGCCATATCCAGGTCTTTTTCTATGTGAGACTGGAGTCCCATGAGGCTTGGTGCGGGAAGTGGGGACGGGTTGTCTCCCAGTCCATGCAGCAGGCAGCACTGAGTTCTAATTTCCCCACACTCACCATTTTCCACATCCAGAGGCTACTCTTTTTCTGATGTGAGCCAGGTAGAGAGGGGCCTTCCTTGCTCCAAAGTCAACTGCCTGTTCTCTTTCCTTTCTGCTCTCCGTGTGTTCTAATGGTCCTCTGTGGGTTGTGGGGTGCATCCTCCAACTCAACCTGCTCCAACTTGCTTAGGGTTTGCAACTGCTGCGGCTTTCTTCCTTGGTTTGTTCTGTGAGAGAGGTGTCAGTTAGCTGTTTCTAGGTGGCCGTCTTGAATCCCCCACATTTTTTTAAAAGTTCTTTCTTCTTTGAAAGGAAATTTGGAGAGAGAGAGAGAGAGAGAGAGAGAGGGCATTCTAGACAGAGGGAGTATTGAGAGTTAAACAAAGACGAATGGAACAGTCTTGTGAATGTGGAGAAGGGCAAGTAGTTTTTTTCATGGCTGAAGGCATATCTTTGTCCCTTTGCTTCTAAATAGTGCTTAATATAATATCTTGACACAATAGACTCTAAATGAATGTTTTTCAGTTTTTACCGAAAATAGAATAATTATTCCTAAAAAAAAGTGTCTGATATTTATGTAAGCTGCTACTACCAGGTGTTTAGAACTATGCCACACTTGTTTTGCTAGAGATTTGAAAGAGACTCTGATAAAATCCTCAGGGATGATATACATGAATTTCCACCTATTGCTTTTTGAAATATAGCCTACTGAAATAATTACATGTAAATAAGACAATTTCATGAAAAATTCTATCTGAAACTTAAAAAAACATTAGTTATTTTATCAATTTACAGTGACATAATTTCAGTTTCTAGTCACAAAAGCCCTCCCTGATGATTGGGCCAGGGTGCTTATCTTTCAAAGCTCTTTATCGTCTCTCAGTTTGAGCTAATTAAAGTAATATATGCCTTTTAGGAAATAAAACTTCAGCTTCCTTTATTTACAAACAGGAGATGACCAAGGAAGAGAGAAAATGTTTTGAGAGAGAAATACGTAATAGAAAGTTTAAAAGAAGAAACCTATATATAAAGGTCCTTAGTATCTACTTCCTGAACCACTTTATTTGGTTTTGGTTTTCCGTTTCTGTCAAGAAGCAAATTAGCATCTTACTTACAAAAACGTAAAATTGTCAAGTTTTTCATTTACTCAGGTACATAATCTCCTTTAGCAACTTCCTTTTTAAAGAGTTTTTTAATGTTAAAATTGTGGGATACAATTCAGGGTTAGATATGTAAATATTCATTGTGCAGGTACCCTTGTTGATGAGGTGTGCCCCGCCCTTCCCTAAGAAGTTTTCCACTACTGCCAATCCCACCTCCCTGCTCCCCTATGCCCCCGCAGTTTCCCACTACTGTCAATCCTTTTCTTATAGTTTTATGATAGTTGTTCAACATTCACTTATGAATGAGAACATGTGACACTCAGTTCTTTGTTTCTGTAAAAGATCACTCAGTATTATAGACTCTAAGTCCATCCAGGTTGCTGCAAAGTTCATGATTTTGTTCTTCATTATGGCTGTGTAATATTCCATTGTGTATATGTACCACATTTTTATTTTTATTTTTTTTTAATTTATTTAATTTTTTGAGTTGGAGTCTCACTCTGTCGCCCAGACTGGAGTGCAGTGGCCACTCCCGGCCATTGCAGCCTCGACCTGCTGGGCTCCGGCAATCCTTCCACCTCAGCCTTCCGAGTAGCCGGAATTACAGGCATGTGCTACCACGCCTGGCTGATTTTTTGATTTATTGTAGAGATGAGGTCTCGCTGCCCAGGCGGGTCTCGAACCCACAGGCTCAGGCAATCCTCTCACCTCAACCTCCCAAAGGCGTAGGATTACAGGCTTAGCCACCGAACCCGGCTTATGTACCACATTTTAAAAATCCAGTCCTTTTTTGATGATCAGCATAGGTGATTCTATGTTCTTGCTATTGTGAACAATGCAGCATTAAACATACATGTGCAGGTATCTTTTTTATAGAATGATTTGAGTTCTTTCAGGTATATTCCCAGTAGGGGGATTGCGGGGTCATATGGAAGGCTGATTTTTAGAATTTTTAGGAATCGCCACACTGACTTCCACAGAGGCTGTACTAGTTTACACTCCTACCAACAGTGTAGAAGTGTTCCCTTTTAGCCACATCCTCTCCAACATCTGTTATTTTTTGAGTTATTGATGATGGCCATTCTGACTGGAGTTAGGGGGTATCTCAGTGTAGTTTTAATTTTCATCTCCTTGATGTCTAGTGAAGCTGAA
Source organism: Carlito syrichta (assembly GCF_000164805.1). Lineage (NCBI taxonomy): Eukaryota > Metazoa > Chordata > Mammalia > Primates > Tarsiidae > Carlito > Carlito syrichta. The sequence goes on along the minus strand of NW_007249928.1, from coordinate 576,513 downwards.
ATTTTTTTCATGTATCTGTTGGCTGCTCGTATGTCTTCTTCTGAGAAATGTTTATTCATATCTTTTGTCCACTTTTTAATGGGGCTGTTTGTCTTTTTCTTTTCAGCAATTTTGAGTTCCTTGTAGATCCTTGATGTTAGGCCTTTGTCAGACACACAGTTGGCAGATATTTTTTCCCAATCTGTGGGCTGCCTCCCTGCTCTGTTGATGGTTTCTTTGACTTTACAGAAGCTTGTCAGTTTAATGAGGTCCCACTTGTCTATCTTATCTCTTATGGCCTGTGCATTTTGAGTTTTGGTCAGGAATTGGTTGCCAGTTTCAACTTCCATAAGGGTGTCTCCTGCATTTTCTAAGGTTCTTATAGTTTGGGGTTTTACATTTAGGTCTCTGATCCATTTAGAGTTAATTTGTGTGTATGAGGATAGACAGGGGTCCTATTTGAATTTTCTACTTGTGGTCAGCCAGTTTTCCCAGCACCATTTATTGAATAGGTTCTCATTTCCCCAGTGTTAGGTGATGGAGGCTTTGTCAAAGATGAGTTGGTTGAGAAGTTGACATTTAGCTTCTGGAACCTCAGTTCTATTCCATTGGTCTATGTGCCTGCTCCTGTACCAATACCAGGCTGTTTTGATTATTGTAGCTTTATAATAAAGTTTAAAGTCGGGGAGTGTGATACCTCCTGCTTTGTTTTTTGGCTGGGGATTGTTTTGGCTATTCTTGGTTGTTTATGTTTCTATATGGATTCCTTCATTGTTTTTTCTAGATCTGAGAAGAATGTTGCTGGTAATTTGATGGGCATTGTGTTAAATCTGTAGATTGCTTTAGGTAAAATGGACATCTTAAAAATGTTGATTCTTCCAATCCATGAACATGGGATATTTTTCCACTTGTTTGTGTCATCTTTGATTTCTTTGAGCAGTGTTTTGTAGTTTTCATTGTAAAGGTCTTTGACGTTTCATCCTATGGATAGGAAGAGGCCAACGTATTTCATTTATTTGTGGCTATTGTGAATGGAATTGGGCATTTTGTTGGGGTTTCTGTTTGTTTATTATTAGTGTATAGAATTGCAATTGTCTTTTGCACATTTATTTTATACCCTGATACCAAGCCAAAGTCTTTTATCAGTGTAAGGAGGTTTTTGGCAGATTCTCTTGAGTTTTCAAGGTATACAATCATGTCATCTGCAAAGATATAACTTGACTTCCTCTTTTCCTATATGAATATTCTGGATTGCCTTCTCTTCTCTGATTGCTCTAGCTAGGACTTCCAAAACTATATTGAACAGGAAGGAAGAGAATGGGCATTCGTGTCTTGTTCCAGTTTTTCAGGGGAAATGTTTCCAATTTATGTCTGTTTAGCAGCTGGCTATAGGTTTCCCATATGTGGCTTTTACTATGCTGAGGTATTATCCATTTATGCCTAGATGTTCAAGGGTTTTCATCAAGAAGAGGTGCTGGATTTTATCAAATGCTTTTTCTGCATCCAATGATATAATCATGTGGTTTTTGTTTTTATGACTGTTGATGTGTTTTTTTTTGTTTGTTTGTTTGTTTTTTTTTGAGTTGGAGTCTCACTCTGTCACCCAGACTGGAGTGCAGTGGCCGCTCCCAGCCACTGCAGCCTCGACCTGCTGGGCTCCGGCCATCCTTCCGCCTCAGCCTTCCAAGTAGCCAGAAATACAGGCATGAGCTACCACATCCGGCTGATTTTTTGATTTATTGTAGAGATGAGGTCTTGCTGCCCAGGTGGGTCTCTGAACCCGTGGGCTCAGACAATCCACTCACCTCAGCCTCCCAAAGGCACGGGATTACAGGCTGAGCCACCGAGCCCGGCTGTTGATGTGTTTAATTGTATTTATGGTCTTATGAATGTTGAACCAGTCTTGCATTCTGGCGATGAAGACTACTTGGTTGTGATGGCAGATTTTTGAGATGTGTTGTTGAATCCAGTTTGCAGGATCTTGTTAAGAATTTTAGCATCTATGTTCATCAGAGATATTGGCCTGTAGTTCCCTTTTTATGTTGGGTCTTTACCTGGCCTGAGTATCAATGTGATGTTAACTTCATAAAACAACATGGGGAGCATTCCATCTGTCTCAGTTGCCTGGAATCCTTTCAATAGGATTGGTATCAGTTCCTCTTTGTATGTCTTGTACAATTCTGCTGGAAAGCCATCTGGTCCAGAGCTTTTTTTTTATAGGTAGTTTTCTTATGACATAGCCAATTTCCTTTATTCTTATCAGTCTATTTATGGTCTCAGTTTCTTCTTGTTTCAACCTAGGGAGGTTGTATGATGTCAGAAAATCCTCCATTTCCTTTAGGTTTTCAAATTTGTTTCCATACAAGTATACATAGTAGTCTCTGATGGTCTTTAGTATTTCTTCAGGGTTGGATGTGACTTCATCTTTTACATTTCTGATTGTGTTTATTTGGGCTTTTTCTCTCTTTTTCTTTGTCAGTATAGCTAAGGGATCATTGATCTTGTTTATCCTTTCAAAGAACTAGTTTTTTGTTTCATTGATTTTTTTGCATTATCTTTTTATCTTCTATGTCTCAGATTTGGGCTTTTGTTTTGGTGATCTGGATTCTTCTGCTGAAGTTAGAGTTTTGATGGTCCTGCCCTTCCAGCTTTCTTAGCTAACTTGTTAGGCTGTTAATTTGTTATCCTTCCATTTTCTTCATGTGCATTTATAGAGATATGAATTCCCCTCTTTCTACTGCTTTTTGGCATCCCAGAGATTTTTGTAAGATGCTTCTTCATTTTCACTTGTTTCCAGTTATCTTTTTTTTACTTTTAAAAAAAGTTTTTAAACATATTTTTTATTATAAAATTGTGGAGTACAGTTAAGAGTTAGCTATACAAATGTGCATCATTCAGGCACCCTTGTTAATAAGGGGTGTCTCCCCATCCCCAGACAGATACTGACAACTGTTTGTCCCACCTCCCTTTCCCTCCCTACCCCCCCCATAGTTTCCCACCACTGTCAGTCCTTTTTTTATAGTATTATGGTAGATGTTCAAGGTGTACTATATGAGTGAGAACATGTGATACTCAGATCTTTGTTTCTGTGAGAGATCACTCAGTATTATAGACTCTAGTTCCATCCAGCTTGCTGCAAAATTCATGATTTTGTTCTTTTTTATGGCTGTGTAGTATTCCATTGTGTATATGTACCACATTTTTTAAATCCAGTCCTCTTTTGATGGGCAGCATGGTTGCTTCCAGGTTCTTGCTATTGTAAACAATGCTGTGATAAACATTCGTGTGCAGGTATCTTTTTGATAGAGTGATTTGAGTTCTTCAGGGTATATTCCCAGTAGGGGGATTGCAGGGTCATATTGGAGGTTGATATTTAGAGCTTTTAGGAATCGCCACACTGCTTTCCACAGAGGTTGCACTAGTTTGCACTCCCACCAACAGTGTAGAGGTGTTCCCCTTTCACCACACCCTCTCCAGCAACTGTTATTTTCTGAGTTATTGATAATGGCCATTCTGACTGGAGTTAGGTGGTATCTCAGTGTGGTTTTAATTTGCATCTCCTTGATGATTAGTGAGGTTGAACATTTCTTCATGTGTCTGTTGGCTGCTCGGATGTCTTCCTTTGAGAAGTGTCTGTTCATATCTTTTGCCCACTTTATAATGGGGTTGTTTGTTTTTTTCTTCTCAGCATGTTTGAGTTCCTAATAGATCCAAGATGTTAATCCTTTGTCAGACCTCGAATTGGCAAATACTTTTCCCCAGTCTGTGGGCTGTCTCCCTGCTCTCTTGATGATTTCTTTGTCAGTTTAATGAGGTCCCACTTATCTATCTTATCGCTTATGGCCTGTGGGTTTCGGGTTTTGTTCAAGAATTGGATGCCAGTTCCAATTTCCATAAGGATATGTCCTGCATTTTCTAAGTTTCTTATGGTTTGAGGTTTTACATTTAGGTCTCTGATCCATTTGGAGTTAATTTTTGTGTATGGGGACAGATAGGGGTCTTGTTTGAGTCTTCTGCATGTGGTCAGTCAGTTTTCCCAGCACCATTTAGTGAATAGGTTCTCCTCTCCCCAGTGGTAGGTAGGGGAGGCTTTGTCAAAGATGAGTTGGTTGAGAAATTGAGGTTTTGCTTCTGGAATCTCAATTCTCTTCCATTGGTCTATATGCCTGTTTTTGTACCAGTACCAAGCTGTTTTGATTATTGTAGCTTTGTAGTTAGAGTTTGAAGTCTGGTAATGTGTTCAGGTATGCTTTAATCTCTGTTTTTATTTCCATGTTGACCCAGGAGTTGCTTAGCATCATGATATTCAGTGTCCATGTCTTTGTGGGTTTTGGGGGAATCTTGTTGGTGCTGATATTTAGTTTTATTCCACTGTGGTCTGAGAATGTGCATGGCAAAATTTCAATCTTTTGAAATTTGCTTCTGCTTGATTTATGGCCAAGTATGTGATCGATCTTGTAGTATGTTCCATGCACTGATGAGTAGAATGTATATTCTGAGGTCATTGGTTGGAGTGTTCTGTAGGTATCAATTAAGTCTTTTTGGTCAAGAGTCAGATTGAAGTTCCAGATATCCTTGCTGATTTTTTTGTCTTGATGATCTGTCTAGGGCTGTGAGTCGGGTATTCAAGTTCCCAGCTATGATAGTTAGAGTCAATATATTTTTTGAGTTTACTTAGAAGCTGCTTTATGAAAGTTAGTGCTCCTATGTTGAGTGCATATATATTTAGGGTGAATATTTCTTGTTGATGGATTGAACATTTTATCATTATGTAGTGACCTTCTGTGTCTTTTTAAATTTTTGAGACCTTAAAGGGTATTTTTCTGAGATCAGTATCACAACTCCTCCTTTTTTTTTTGTTCCATTCGCCTGATATTTTGTTTCCTATCCTCTTACTTTGAGTCTGAGAGTGTCTTTTCTGGTGAGATGAGTCTCTTGGAGGCAATATACTGTTGCCTGATGATATTTTATACATTTTCCTATTCTATGTCTTTTCTTGAAAAATTTTTATCCACCACTGAGAACTGATAGATTCCCAACTTTAAAAAAACTTTTCTCATGAGATTTATGCTGATATTTATGAATATAATTTTTTGATACTGCATAATAAAAGTTGTCAACATTTGGAACATCTGTGTAACTCATTGTACCAGTATTTTCCAAATAACCAATGCATGGTGTTACAAAATTAAGCATGGATAAAAAGGGGTATTCAAAGTACAAGTATTTCAAAAAGATTTGATGCCAAGGCTCTAAGAAAAATGATTCAGAAAGTAAAACCCAAGAATTTCTGGGCTTTTCTTAAAAGTTTTAATGTTGATAACATATGTGTGTCTTCTAAAGATTTTTTCACTGACATAAATTTCAAATTTTCTTTCAAATGGTAAATTATTCTCCATAAAAGCAGCACACTATTTCAATGTATTTTGTATTAATAGGTATATCAACCATTGATCTAACCCTCTGGTTGAGAATTCCTATTCATTAAAGAATATTAGAGTTGGGCCGGGCTCAGTAGCTCAGTCTGTAATCCCACGCTTTGGGAAGCCGAGGTGAGTGAATTGCCTGAGCCCGTGGGCTCGAGACCCTCCTGGACAACTTGGTGAGACCTCATCTCTACAATAAATCAAAAAAATTAGCTGGGCGTGGTAGCGCACACCTGTAGTTCCAGCTACTTGGAAGGCTGTGGCAGAAGGATCACCAGAGCCCTGCAGGCTGAGGCTGCAGTGGCCAGGAGTGGCCACTTTACTCCAGTCTGGAGACTCCAACTCAAAAAAAAAAAGAATATTAGAGTTGGAAGAGGATTTAGAAATCATCCACTCCAGTGATTGTCAAACATTGTCTGCAGACTTGCATTTAAATTACTTTGGAAACTTGGGTCTTATATATTCTTAGGGATTATATTATCCACCCGGGGATTTTCATTCAGTGATGAGGGAGGCGGAGGGCAAAAAAAAATCTGTATTTTAAAAGTGTTTCTCAAAATTATCCTGATGCCCTACCAGGTTTAAAATTAATAATCTGATTCAATACTGTTATTTCCTAAGAAAGGTTTGGTAAAGTATAATCAATGGGCCAAATCTAGCCCAGCACTTCTTTTGGTAAATAAAGTTTTATTGACACACAGCTATGGTTGTTTGTTTATGCATATCTACTGATGCTTCTTTGTCGCAAAGGTTTAGTGGAGTAATTGCGACAGAGACTGTATGGCCCACAAAAACTTAAAATATTTTATATCCTGACAGTTACAAAAGAGTGTGCTGACCCATGTGCTATAAGCAAAACAACAAACTTGGGAGTTATGCGAATTTTTCATTGTATAGTGTCTTAGTATGTTTAGGCTACTACAACAAAATACCTGAGACTAGATAATTTATAAAAAACATACATTTATTGCTTACAGTCTGGATCTAGGAAGTCCAAGATCAAGGCTTCAGGAGATTCAGTGTCAGGTAAGGGCCCATTCCTCATAGATGGTGACTTCTATGAGCCCTCACATGGGTGGAAGGGTGAAAGGCACTAACAAACTCCCTTGGAGCCTTTTAAAAATAAAGGCATTGATTCCATTTGTGAGGGCAAGGCCCTCATGACCTTATCACTTCCTAAAGATCCCATCTCTTAATACTATCACCATGGAAGTTAAAATTCAACGTATGAATTTTGGTGGAACACAAACATTCAGACCATAGTAGGCAGTTAGCAGAATTCAGACTGGAGATACCTCATGATAGTGTAAGTTCCAGTATATCTCATGATTTTTTCAGCACAAAAGGCAAATTAGAGGTAGTTGTTTGAGTTGATATTGAATTTACAAAACAAAACAATTCTGCTAAATTGTAAACTACCATTGTGCATTAAAATTATAATTTGATCTGAAGAAATTAGATTTGAAATCAACATTTCCGTGAACAAACTAGTTATGGTGAGGCAAGTGGGCCAAAAGTTTTTTGCTTCCAACTTATTCCCAGTGGTCCATGATTCATGTTTTTTTTTTTTTTTCCAACAGCTGATTTAAAGAGGATAGCCAAACAATGATAATTGCTGCCAATTTTTGCCTGCTGCTCTATGATAATCAAATTTCCTCTCCAGTTCCTTCACTACCCAGATGGCTTCAAGAGTAGCTCTGCATTTATGATTTATTTGTTGGGATTCCCACAAGCTAGAAATTGAAGAAAAGTATTTGCAAATAAACAAGAAATACTTGCAAACCAATTCATTACTTCATTTACTATACATAACTTCCCTATGAAGTAGATATTATGCTAACTTTAAAGATGAGGAAATTGTTAGCTATGACCTTGAGTGTCAAATACATGTTGGGATTTGAACTCAATTCTGTGGGCACTAAAGGTTGTGTTTATTATCACATCACTTTGCCAAACTGAGAAAATGCAGTGCTAGAAAAGTCTTACTAGTATTGTCTTATATTGGAGAAGATGGTAGAAGGAACTTATTGATATTCTCAGGATATGAGAAAAGAAAAAACTGAAAAGCTTTGCTTTGATTGCACATCATCATACTAACAAAGCTCTCCTTGTGGGTACATTAAACTGAGGTAATTTTAATTCCATTCCTATTGGTCACCATCTATTTGTTTCTTGAAGTGAAACAGAAAAGATTAGGCTTCAGACCCTGCGAGCATGAGAAAAAAGCAACTGCACTATGATTATGTAGAGTGTGGTTTATTGACTTTACAATGAATAATTCAACTTTGTTACAATATTTCTCAAAGTCAATATTCTATGTTTTGAGGTTTCACAAGATAACTGTCAGTGGGATTTGTATTGTATAAGTGTCTGCTTGCTGTAAATGCCCAAGTTTCAGTCACTGTGTTTTTGTTTTGTTTGTTAAAGGCATGGACAGCAGCTCTCACTTAGATCACCTCACTTATCCAGTAGTGTCTCTTGACACATATTTACTTGTTGCATAAGGAATCTCCCTGTCACGAGGGAAATAAAAGAGTGAGTGACTCCCTAAAAATTCATTCTCAGTACTCGGAAAATGACATCTTCAAATTTAAAAGATGGGAGCCATTGATCATAGTGTAAGTCTGTGTAGCCAAATGGAATGAGGATGTAACTTGGGGTTTGAGATACATGAATTAAATTCTGTTTTTACTGTTGATTAGTGATGTGCTCTGGAGCTAGCTACTTGAGCTGTTGGAGCCTCAATTTTTGTGTGTAAAATAAGGATGACAATCATATCTATCTCATAATGTGACTATATATGTATTTATGACATATACATATAGAGAGAAAGAGATATGAGATAAATATCGCTACATATGTGTACATAAAAATACCTATAGAGTCCCTAGAACAGTTATCACAAAAATTAATTCATGTAAAAGGTTTTGAAAGTTACCTAGTAAATGCTCAATACATATTAATACTTTAACATGGGAAATACTCATTAGACATTTGGAAATTTGAAATACCCTTCCTTATGACAGATAGATTATGCTTCACTGAAATCACTAAGACTTATGGATTAAAGCCAAAAATTTCAATCATATTGTAAAAAGTCTATGTCCTCATTCAGATTCTAAAAGGACCAGCTTCTTAGTCAATGATTTGGGGAAAAGTCTTAATACTTTTTCCAGAAGAATAGCAAATAATGGGAAATTTAGGATAAATTTAAATATTTCCATAGTTTAAATTTATTTTTCTCTACACATGAATATTTATTTTCTTATCACATGCATTTTTATTTGCTCACCTTTCTTTCTTGTTTTTTATAGCTACTGATAGTGCAGGTTGAGCATCCCAGTTTCAAAAATTCAAAATCTGAAATTCTCCTAAAATTATTTGAGTGCCCATATGATGCTCAAGTAAAAGCTTATTGGAGCATTTCAGATTTTGGATCTTTAGATTTTAAATACTCAACCCATAAGTATAATGCAAATATTCCAAATTAAAAAAAAAAATACTGAAATCCAAAACACTTCTGGTTCCAAGGATTTCAGATAAGGGATACTTTTAAACTGTAATAGGAAAAGTAATAAAATTATTTTACATTGAAAGTTGTGTGTTTAATTCTCCAATATAAATATTACTGGATTTGGTGATACATGGAAGCATCCCAAAATCTTGTTGGTGCAAACTTTCATTCTTCATTTTATTTCTGGTGTTTTACCATTCATTATCTTTTGATGACATCTTTCTACCCAGAAGGACTGGAACAATATGTAGAAATGGTTTTCATAGCACCTGTTACTTCTACGAACATTAGGGTTTTTAAAATTAAACTTTGTTGTAAAAACACTTCATATTTGTCAATGATATTTTAAAAGAAAATTTTGCTATTTTGAATATGACTTAGGGAGATATTCTGCTGTAATCACAGTTACCAGTTCTCATTAAAAAAATAGGAATGAAAGAAAAACTTGAATGAATAGAAACAGCTGTCTTATTGTACAAAAACTGAAACAAAAGCTTTATAAAAAATTTGCTTGGCATGTTATATCCCTAGTATTAGGATACATAATGTTTGGATTTCTTTCTTTGTGCATCTTTTGTGCATTTGAAATAGTGCATTTGCATGTGAATGGAAGAAAACAAAATTATATTCCAAGGTTCATGAAAAGAAATTACTGATAGGCTCTTTAATTGGGCAAACACCATCTGAGCAACTTCCTCCGTTTATTTTCAGCTCCGACACTAACTGAAAACTTCTCTTCAGTGAAAATAGTATTTGTAGCGTGAAGTTCTAAGTTAGTCTAAATATTACATCCTGATCTATAAAGGAAGAGAGTACCTGGCTCTGTGGTTGTTCCTTTTTATGGGGTTGACTATTTAAAAAATTATGAAGTAAGGCAAAGATTTTCTTTAGCACTGCTACTTCTTTCTGCAAGATGCCCAGTGCCCCCATGAAGTGATTATAGTTCTCATTTTGGTTTCTATTTGCTCATGTCCTTTTAATTCAGTGACTTATTCTCTTATTTCCAACTTCCATCGATAGCTTACTTGTCTGTGTCCTCTCCACTTCGGGCACAATCTAAAATAGCTGTAATTTGCCAGGCAGGTAATACAGAGAAATGAACTAGGTCAGGTAGGAACTGTAAACAAAATCAAAGCCCATGCCCTAGCTAAAGGGGACTGCAGATGATTGCTACATAGAAATATTGACCCCATATTGCTGAATTTTTAAACTTCCCACGGAAAGCTAAGCATGGATTTTTTAAAATAGGAAAATTTCTGGTTTTTCAATATGGGAAAGCAATTTTTTGAACCCTATTCTGTATCACATTGTATGAGTTATATAAAATTTATCTATGGGCTATATGTAACTTGAAAAGCCATCCATTTGTAACCTCTGTTTTAGGAGGCTTGCTTTCTGATTTTCTGTTCTGGGTGATAATGGCTTAATAACATAAATTTTTGTCATTGTAATTTATATCTTTATTGCATCTTTATTTCTCTGTTCAGTTATGTATTCATGAAATATTTACTATACAAATACAATGTAGTTGACTTTGGTTACTGTCCTAGCACTGAAAATGCAGACTTATTTTTTTCCGTTTCCCCAAAGATCTAAGAGTTTAGTGTGAAAGTCAGAACATAATCACAATGCAGCATGATGAATGCCATGAGAGAAGGCACAGTATATAATGGTAGACAAAAAATAGATACCTAACTTGCTCAGTTAATACAATTTCTTAAGGAAGCAAAATGACTATAGCTCCCTCCAGCAGGTCTCTGAGAGGAGATGGTATTGGCAGAATGTTCAGGAAACCTGACTGCTGGTGGGGAATAGATTTGTGGGCAGATGGGCCTTTCAATTTCTTCTAAATAGAGCAACTTTGTCATTTGGCAATTGATAAAGATGATGCTTTCTTTTTACCCTTTGACATCTATTGAGTGTTATTTCTAAAGTGAAATGCTCAAAAGAGTCAATAGACTGTTCCCTTTTTATATTGCTTTGACTAGATGTCGGCAATTCCAATCATTATCAGATCATTTGTTACTCTGAGAAAATCCCTTGACAAACTCAGTGATTAATTTGTTGGTGGTGGGCTACTCAGGAGATATTTCTACTTCTTCCTATAATAGAGAGAGGTACTCACAGTTCAGGTCACATTTGGTATTATGACTTTGTATGAAATATAAGCATCTAAGAGGAGGAAATCAAAGTGAAATCTTGAGTTGGTTTCAAATCAAACCAAATCTCCATGCACTGTTAAAATCCTTGGCTTTCATTATCGCAAGGGAAGTTCGTGCAGAGAAAAGACAAGAGTGCCCAGTAAACATGTAGCTTTGGATAGCTTTTGGATAGCAGACAAATAAAGCTACAGAATAAAAGCAACATCCATTGACTAATGGATGGAAAATGTTATTTGTCTACTTTGAGTTGATATTATGTTTTGTGGGAAATGAATGAATACCTGGCCTATAGACTTACATAAATGAGAACAGGTGAAAACAGACACATTTCCTAAAATTGTGCATTTGGTGATGGGTTTATAGAACCTTAAGTACACCATATTTCTGGATCTTTCAAATTTCTTTAAAAATATTATCCTTAAAGACAAATTAGTATTAAGCGATGAGTCATTTCCAAAAGAAAACTTGAGTTTCTAACAGCAATATTGATTTGAGGTTGGAAATGGAATACTTTCCTTACAAGCCAACAGGAGATATAAAATGTAAAGATGACAGTTTCTTGTGGTATTATATGAATGAAAGCTCTTGCCATCTACAAAGTCTTCTGCAAAGCAGACTATAATAAATTGATTTTTAAGGCTCAGAGCACCTCAAAGGAAAATTCCTTGAAAAACCCAGTTATAGGTATTTCATTTTCCTACTCTCCCTTTTCAAATAAGCAATTCCAAACCTACAGAAAAATGTACTGTTTGTCCTGTTGGGTTGATCATCAGCAATAGCCTGAAGGCATTTGTGGGACTCTATGTTATTATGAGCATGGGATCTGGAAAATGATACCTGAATTTGAGTGCTGTCCTTTGCACTTGTTGGCTGTATGGCCATGAACTATTTGTTGAACTTCCTTGTACCTCAGTTTACTCATTTTATTTTTATTTTTGTGTAAATTTAATGGATATAAGCACAATTTTGTTACATGGATATATTGCATAATGGCAAAGTCTGAACTTTCAGTGTATCCATCACCTGAATAATGTGAATTGTACACATTAAGTAATTTCTCATCACCTACCCCTTCCACCCTTCTAAGTCTCTAGTGTCTATCATTCCATATTCTGTGTCTATGTGTACACATTATTTTGCTCTAATTTATAACTGAGAACATGTGGTATTTGACTTTCCAATTCATGTTTTCAAATAGGGATAATAATCTTTAACTGGTTGGGATTTTGTGAGGACTGAGATGCTGATATACTGTCTTGAACATGGTAAATGCAATAATTTTATTAATCACATTTCTTCCTTTACATATTTCTCCTTCATAGCACTACACTGCCTCAAGCATTTCAGGCCAAGAGAGACCAGGGTGGAAGATAGTTATAGGGACAAGGGGTCTAACTGATGATCTTCAAATAAGGCAATGTAGGTGGTCATCTACTCTGCCTTTCCAACATATAAGCCCTGTTCCCTGACATTTGTCATTCCCAGAAGACTCTGGGTTGAGGACTTTCATTGTGTACAAGTTTAAAATGTTAATTTCCACTGTAACTTTCAGTAGATTCCAAACCAGAGCAGGGTGATTTTTTTTTACCAGAAATTTCTTGTTTTAGTATTTTCCATATATTGAGTCTGAGGATTTGCCTGCAGGGGTGAAGGATATTTTATCCTAAGTCCAGACTCTATTAAGCTAAAAATCCTCATGTAGAGAAAATTCCTACAGAGCACAAAGGGAACTTTGCTTTAAAGACGAACTATAAGACTTGGCCTACCATATATAGATGGTTATTCAAGTGAGTTTTGAAGATACAGCAAACATCTTCTTTTCCCTTCCCCCATTGTGTGTCTTAAACAAACATACCAGTGGAGATCTGCATTCTCTAAGGGACAGAACACTAATTTAGTCAAGTTCAACCTCCTAACCTTTCAAAAATATAAGAAGCCCTTCTCTGAGAGAGAGAATGGTGCATTGAATTTAAAAGTTTGTTATTTTAACCCTGTTGGGGATAAAAATTGATATAATAAAAAGGAAAGAACTACAATTGCTAACTTTTGGATTTAGAAATCATTATTGCAATGGAAAGGGAATTATCATATTTTTTCTAATTTTTAGTGAAGGGTTCAAATAAGTCAAGCCTCTGACTGAGAAATATGAAATATAATTAGGATAAATTACAACAGTTATTAATCACTCAACAAAGCCATGAGCATATATGCTTGAATCAGTGCCCAACAATTATATCCATCTAAGATATGTAGCAAATATGACCCCGATCTCAAAGTATTTACATAATATTTTTAAAAATATGAGTATTATATATAAAACAATAAGTGGAACAGAGTAAATAATATATTATTCTGAGCACTTTACATTTCTGAAAATATTCCTAAGTCTCATGTCTTCTGTCAGTTTTTTACCAAAGTTTCACATAATACTAACTTATTCATACTGAGGTTAAAATGACTGATAGCTATTACTTTCCAGATAACAAGGGAAGCAAGCAAAATAAACTGCCGAGAATTAAAAAGATAGAGGGACTTAGGGAATGCAGGTTGGAAGCAAAAATATTACAAAAAGAACCAATAGTCGTATACTGAAGACAGTTGTCTGCACCACAACTTTGCCTCAGGCTGTCTTTCCTATAGTCTATGTGAATTTATCCCTGAACAAACATCAAATAGAAGCCTATAAATGCTAAGTTGAGTCTCAATATTGGCTATGATTTTTTAAGATTACCTATTTTTTTTTCCAATATATTATGAGCTTATTTGGGGACAAGAGTTATGTTTTGTTTATTGTTGCATACTCAGCACATAACATGATAAGTGCCTAATATATATATATATATTTAATATTTTTCAGAGGATCTACTCTTATCTCACTTTTCTATCAAACTTTTCCATCTCTTTTGTAAATTGTTCTTCCTCTGTTTGGCCCTCTAATTATGGTGTCACAAGATTACATCCTCAGACCCTTATTTTCTCCTTCTACATACTTTCACCATGTAGAAGTATGTTATTTTCTTATTCAATGATCACCTCTTTCCTGATGACCAGACAGGGTAGGTTAGTAATTTAAACTGCAGGCATGATCGTTGGGCTCAAACAAATCTGTGTTCAAATTCACAGTTCCATTATTTAGTAGCTAGAACCTAGACATATTTAACTTATTTGATCCTTAGCTTACCCTTCCGTTAAAAAGAGTTAATAATACCTAATGCATAGTGCTGTCAGGAGAATTAGTTGAAATAATAAATATAAAATAAATAATACAGTGTTGGAAACTTAATAATCACTCAGTAAGTGTTAGCTTATTTTATTCTTGTTTTAAAAGCTTTATTGAGATAGTTTATTTCACATGCCATACAATTTACCCATTCAACATATATAATTCAACGCTTTTTGGGAAATTCACAAAGTTGTTTAACCATCAACACAGTCTAATTTTACTTTTGTTGTTCTCTCAGAAAAAAGAAAACAAAACACAAAGCTGTCTATTGACAGTCACACTCCACTCCTGCTAAACTTACTTTATAGAGTATATGACTATTCTTGATATTTTATATAAATAGAATCCTACATCACAGAATAATATTTTCAAGGTTAACTCATTGTATCATATATCTGAACTTACTTCCTTTTATTGCTTAATTTAATTGTCTTAATATAACACAAGGAGGGACCACCTAAAAACGAGAATTATCTTTTGGAGGGCAGGCTTCCTCTGCTAGGTAAGTGTTCTAGGAACCTATCAGCATCAGTGTACCAACTAGCTTTTTTGTGAGAATCTGGGTTCAGCTTCAGTGAATTTTTTTGAAGAATTTTTCAATGCATATCAATGTGGCCCCACATATTTGTACTAACCCATTTAATATCACGGGCCTTAATGCCTATTGAAAAGATACAGAAAGAAATCCTGGACTGAAATTCAACACTTGACACAGATCTAACAGGCACCCACAGAACACCACTCAACAAGCACAGAATATACATTCTTCTCATCTGCCACATATTACATACTGTTAAGATTGACCATATAATTGGTCATCAATCAAGCTTGAAAATTTTCAAAAAGAATCTAATCATGCCAAGCATATTCTTAGACCAGAGCAGAATAAAACTAGAAATAAGCACCAAGAAGAGTCTTCAAAAAGACATAAATACATGGAAATTTAACAACTTGTTCCTGAATGGTTTTTGGGTGAACAACAAAATCAAGACAGAAAAACAGTCTATGCTCACAGATTAGAAGAATCAATATTAAAATGTTTATACTGCCTAAAGAAATCTACAGGTTCAACAATTCATGTCAAATCACCAGCATCATTTTTAACAGATCTAGAAAAAACATTCTTAAATTCAAATGGAAGCAAAAAAGAGTCCAAATAGCCAACCCAGTCTTAAGCAAGAAGAACGAAACCAGAAGCGTCACACTGCCAGACTTCAAACTTTACTACAAGGTTACAGTAACTGAAACAGCATGGTATTGGTACAAAAATAGTCATATGGACCAATGGAACAGAATAGTGAACACAGACATAAAACTGCTGTCTTACTGACATATTATTTTTGACACAGTCGACAAAAACCAACAACAGGGAAAGAACACCCCATTTAACAAATGGTTCTGGGAAAACTGGCTAACCATATGCAGAATAATGAAGCTAGACCCCTTCCTCTCACCATATAAAAAAATGAACTCAAGATGGAATAATGACTCAAATGTAAGACCTCAAACTATAAAAATCCAAAAGAAAGCTTGGGAAACAGTCTTCTGATTATTGGCCTAGGCAATGACTTCATGACCAAGACCTCAAAAGCAAATGCACCAAAAACCACAATCGAAAAGTGAGACCTAATCAAACTAAAGAGTTTCTACACAGAAAAAAAAAATCAGCAGAGTCAATAAACAACCTGCAGAATGGGAGAAAATATTTGTACGCTATGCATCTGACAAAGAACTAATAACAAGAATCTATTATTAACTTAAAAAAACTGAAAGAAAATAATCAAATAACCACATTAAAAGGTAGGCATGGAGCTTGAACAGACACTAATCATCAGAGAAATGCAAATGAAAGTTATGGTGAGATACCATCTCCTACTTGTCAGCACGGCTATTATTAAAAAGTCAAACAGCAACAGATGTGGGTGAGGATAATGAGAAAAGGAAATGCTTGCACACTATTGTTGGGAAAGAATGTAAGGTAGTTAAACCCCTGTAGAAAGCAGTTTGGAGATTTCTCAAAGAATTAGTAATAGATTTACCGTTTAATCCAGCAACCCCACTATTGGGTATATACCCAAAAAGCACAAATTATTCTACCAAATAGACACTTGCACTCATATGTTTTTTGCAGTACTATCCACAATAGCAGAAACATGGAACCAATTTTAGTGCCCATCAACAATGGACTGTATAAAGAAAATGTGAGATATACACGCCATGGAATATTATGCAGCCATAAAAGGAACAAAGTGTAACAGTCTGTAGTCTCAAATTACTTCATGATTTTTATTTGCCTCTGCAGATCTAGAGGCCATGGTTTTAATGGGCTTTGATTTTAAAATGCCATAATTAGAGTTTTTCCTCTTTCTGATCTACTTGAATTTCAGTTGTTTAATTGACCTAAATATCAGCCATGCTTTTTGGAGGAGACAACCATGGTAACAAGTCATGGTAAATATGGAAGTCACAACCTGGGATTTTACTTCTTGTAGCAACCAGTGTGCCATAACTGATTAAAACCCTCTTACAAAGCCAATTGTTCAAATATTTTCTCAACCTTGCATTCAGTGGTGTCATATTCATAGCTTGAAATTAGTCTAGGTTGGAGTATTTTACACCACGAACATTAGAAAAGTATTCAAGTCAAGAATTTGCTTTTCATAGAACTGTTGTAGAAGCAGGCCATTGGTCATGACTGAATTGCTTAGCCTACTACTACTGGCTTTATTAGATTTTATTAGGACCTCCTTCTATATTGCATTGATTTTTTAAAAATTTTTCAGTGTTTTATGTCAAAAATGTTCATACTCACAATTTTATTTGTACATAGGCAGTCCTATAGATGTTAAATTCCTCAAGTTACAGACAAGCTGTTATCTTTAATTTCAAGGTCAGTATATTTGTTTCACCTACTTTAGATCTACAATCTCATCTTCACTTTTTTGTTGGTATCTTTAATGTTTGTTTTCCAAAATAAATCTTTTGAAAATGAAAGTTAATATTCAGAGCTTCTTTGAATAAAGGAATTGGCTGAGCTAGCTGTACCTGTAATTTTTTTCTTCTGCAGTTTGCTTATTTTTTGCAGGTGCAAACATACAACAGCAATGTTCTGGAAAGCATAGACAAATAGTTAAGTCTGACACCTGGTTGTGGATTACAATCAGGTGCAAAATTAGCCTGTGTTCATGTGCTTTGCTCCTACTTAAGTTTGCTAAAAGGAGTTTATTTTAAGTTGCTCTTGAGCCATGACCTTTATTGACAAATCTCAGCCCAGCATAGATTGATTATAGTCAAGTAACAAAGTGCCCCAACAGTATTCAGAATGGAAATGCTGACTGCGTGTGTCTTTAGTAAATCCAGGATAGCAGATGTGGCAGGATTGTAGTTCACAAAAAGGTTGATGAAGCATTCAAAGCTGAAGAAATAGTTGAATTTTTTTATATATTTCAGTGATTCATGCACATATAATTCACTTTCTATTTGGAACTTCTTTCAGAAAACCAGATAATTTTTTCTGGGATTATAATGAAACAGAAATTTCCAAATCCATTTAAATCCTGGTATTGCTATGTACTAACTGTGTGACTTTGGTCAAATTTCTTAAGTTCTTTGGACCTCAGTTTTCTCAACTGTATAATGGTAATAGTAGCACCTGCCTTACTAGATTGCTATAAGATTTAAATTAAGGCTTTATGTATGCATATTTATTTTTATCTAGTGTCATATACATCCCTTTCCCTTTGACTCCTAGTTTTTTGTCACTTATGCTCATCATTTTGGTAAGACCTTATTTTTAAAAAATCAAATTTATTCTTTGTATGATTGAAACAAGTAATTTTTATAAGTGATCAAAATAACCCAATTGTTGACAAAAGTATGAGACTTTATCATAATCATTTCTACAATTATCACTTTTTGTATGAAAGTCAAATTGCCTCAATTAGAGATTTATATCATTTATTGTGCACTTATTCTTTATCATATACTCTTCCAAATATTTTAAGTGCATTACCTGCTTCAATCTTTACATTTCACCTGGTAGGTGTCGTTATGATAACCATCTTAAAGATGAGAAAAATTGGTCACTCTTGAAATTTATATAGTTAAAATACATGGTGGAAGGATTTTAACCAAGTTGTTTGCCTCCAGAACCTGTATCTTAAATATTTGCTATTCAATTTATGGACTATGAGTCAAGAATATTGTCATATTTTGCAGCTTATTACAAATGCAGTTTCTGGTTCTCCCCTAGACGTACTGAGTCAGGATGTACATTTTAGCAAGATCTTTAGTTCTCATATGTACATTAAAGTTTGAGAAGTACTACTTTAAAACACTAATGGATGGTAATGTGAGTCCCATCATCTATTACATGCATTTCTCCTATGACTATTTAAATGAACAGTGAAATACGAAACCCCCCAAAAATCCATGACATTGATTTTTGGAAAATGAAGAAAGCAAAACTTCTATATGACTGAAACCTAAAATATAAACTAGTTATAATACAGAAAGACCGCATTGAAAGCAGGTACTGAGGTTTGTCTAGCTGCCTCTTTTACTGAGAATTTAAAAAATTTACTACAGTAAATCAGAGGAACTTTTATAAAATATCTGTTAACAAAATTGAAGAAAACATGGATTCTCTCTTAAAAAAAAAAAAGACATGATGAAATGAACTGGAAACCAGTCTCCCTGCTCTCATACCCCCATGCCCCAATCAGAAAAAGAAAGTGAAATAAAAAAGAATATAAAAGTAAGCTTGCACCAAATGATTTGGTTGTAAAAAAAAGGTCTTGGTGTTTTGGTTTTTATAATGTAAGGCAGACTCAGAAAAGTCTTAGTAAAATAACAGTCTTATTTTTATCTTTGTTGATTGTTTAAAGGTATGCAAACATACTCAAGTTAGCAGGGTAAATATTCTTTGCTCAGTTGAAAGTAGATTATCATATTAATTCTGTGAAAAAAATTCTCAGAATGGTAGGGATTATACACATATTGGGAAAACTAGAGAGGAAATCAACTGTGACTCTTTAGTGGGAGGCAGAACTTGAAATGAGAACATGCACCTTCACCCTCTGATTGAATTAGGGTCTGCATATGCATCCTGCGTAGTCAGGGATGTCTGTGCAGATGAAAGTCTCTGTTAGCCCTTAGCTCAAGCCAGAGACTCAATTTTGCAGAAAAGGCAGGAAGTGATAAAGGGAAGAAAAACTCTCTTCAATTTTGAGTAAAGGCGTTGTTTCTTTAGGGAAAAGCAGCAAGGGATTGGACTTGGGAACTTGAAAGAGAAGCTGCGTAGGAATGAATGGTTTTGAAGGAAGAGATAGCAATCAGAGGATGATGGAGTTAGAATGTTTATATGGGACAACTTCCAAGTTTGGAAGATCTTTTCCTTGTGTGGTATAATGGGATGATCAAGTCTAATAATTCACAATTTCTGTTGCCTGCAAACTGTGATCATATTTTGATATATACATGACTCTTAAGTAGACAGCTTGATATAGGACCATTATAGTCTAGTGATTTTGGTATAGAGAAGACTGAGAAAGGGGCAGTAACCTCCTCCCAATTATATTGCATAGATTCCAGTAGAGACAGGGATTTAAAGCTATCAGAAATTTCTGTGAATATCCAATTGAGATCAATATTTACTAAAAACAGTGGTGATACCTATTTACCAGAAAAGACCTAGTAGCTGTATGACTGCATTGCCTAGGGATTTACAGTATGAAGATTAGATAGAATTTAAGATGATTGGATTAGCTAATATATTTGCTTATATCTTGAAAGTCACTATATACCTCTATCTCTATCTCTATCATCTGTGTATCTATCTATATCTATCTACCTATCTATCTAATCATCTATCTAAGCAGATCTTTCCACTCTATCTTTTTTGAAGTTTATTTAAGTAAAATATGCATATAGAAAAGTATCCAAATCCCAAATATATTGTCTAATGAATTTGTATGAAGTGAACGCTTTTGCATAAACCACCACCCAGGTCAAGATATAGAACCTAACCAACACTATGGAAATCTCTATCTCACATTACTTCCCCTCCAGTTATTATCTTTTCAAAAGATGACCACTATTCTATAAGCCTATAATAATTTTTCCAGATTTTGAATTTTAATATAAATTAAATCATACAGTATATACTTTTTTGTTTGTCTTTTTCTCTAACTTATTATTGTGAATCCATTCATGTTTTTGACTGTAACTTTTTTTCATTCTTTTTTATTATTCTACCTACAGTATTTAAAAACATAGATTTAATATTGTGTGAGTGCGTGTGTGTGTTTATAAACAGTATTGCTAGGAATGCTTTTGTGCATATAGATTTGCATTTATGAAGTGTAGTTTGTGGGTTGAAAGGAAAACACATAATTAGCTTTATTAGATATTTTGAAACAGCTTGTCCAAGTGGCTATACCAATTTTCTCTCTCACCAACAGCATCAGAGAGTTCTGGTTGTTCTACCTCCTTAATAACACTTGCTATTGATAGCTGGAAAATAAACCACTAAAAAACTCAATGGTTTAAAACAACAATTACAGATAAATACTGGATGTGAATTACTTTTGCACCATTACAAAATCAAAAAACTATAAGTTGAACCACCATAAGTTGGGGACTGTCTGTTTTTGTTATTTCCCATACATTTTCAGATAAACCCGGGATCAACTGGTAGGTATGGATTAAACTTCTTGAGTAACTCTGCTGTACACAATGATACGGGCTGGGGTTGACTTCTTATTGTGATCAGTTGTATGTTTGTTTATTTGAGGGCACAGACCAGAGCATAAGTGGGCAGCAGTTACACAGGGGAAGTTATTCTAATGGACATGGCAAAGTGCATAAGGGCTGGCAGAAACACCCAATACCCCTAAGGCATAAGCTTGAAAAATGTCACACCATTATTCCTTTTTGTGTTTGTTTCTTTTTAATTGACGCATAAATAATTGTGTAATTTGTGGAGTATAGTATTGTGTTTCAATATGTGTATACATTATGTAAAAGTTGCATCAGAGTATTTAGCATCACCTCATACATTTATCATTTCTTTTGGTGAAAGTATTCAAAAATCCTATTTTATAGCTTTTTTTTTTTTTTGAGTTGGAGTCTCACTCTGTCGCCCAGACTGGAGTGCAGTGACCACTCCCCGCCACCGCAGCCTTGACCTGCTGTTCTCCGGCGATCCTTCCGCCTCAGCCTTCCAAGTAGCCGGAATTACAGGCATGCGCTACCATGCCCGGCGGATTTTTTGATTTATTGTAGAGATGAGGTCTCACTGCCCAGGCGGGTCTCGAACCTGCGGGCTCAGGCAATCCACTCACCTCAGCCTCCCAAAGGCGCGGGTTTATAGGCTGAGCCACTGAGCCCGGCTTTCTAGCTATTTTTAAGTGTACAATACAATATTGTTAACCATAGTCACCCTGCATGCAATAAAACATGCAATAAAACACCAGAACTCATTTCTCCTATTCAACTACAACTTTGTACTCACTGGCAAATCTTTCCCAAACTGCCTCAACCTCTCCGTCTCTGGTAATCACTATTCTATTATGTACTTCAATGAGGTAAACTTCTTTTAAATGCCACATATGAAGAGAATTGTGGTATTTGTCTTTCTGTGCCTTCACGCCATTACGTCTGATTCTTTCTATTGGTAAAATCAAGTCAGGAGACCAAACTCAAAGTCAAGGGGCAGAGAAATATATGCTACAACTTTAGAAGGAAAGTTCAATGTTGAAAGTTGAAAGGAAGAATGTAATGCAATATTTTACAATATCTTTTCTTTTTGAGTCATTCTAGTTGGAGTATAGTGATAATATATTGTGTTTAAATTTAAATTTCTCTAATGACAAATGAAGTTGAGAATATTTTTATTTCTACTCATATATTGATTTTATAAAGGGCTTTCCCACAACTTTTGCCCATTTTAAAAGTTGCTTTCTTTTAAAACGTGAGTTTTCTGCCTTTTTTTCTTATTGATATTAGTATTCTTCTGAAAAAAAATCTATAGTCTGGATAGAAATTCTTTATCAGATACATGTATTTCCAATAACTCCTTCTACACTGTTGCTTACTTTTGCACTGGCTTAATAACATCTTTGGATAAACATGAACTCTCAAAATTCTGATAAACACAATTTATCAACTTTTTGTTTTATGGTTAGTGCATTAATATAATATTTAAGAAATTTATGCTTATCTGAATAAAATGAAGATATTTTACTTTATCTTCTAGATGCTTTATTATTTTAATTGCATAGTTAGGTCTATGATTTATTGAAATTGATTTTTGTATGTTCAAGGTTCTTTTTTTCTGTATGAAGATTCATGGCCGGGAATGGTAGCATACGCCTGTAGTTCCAGCTACTTGGAAGGCTGAGGCGGAAGGATTGCTGGAGCCCAGAAGGTCGAGGCTGCAGTGGCTGGAAGCGGCCACTGCACTCCAGTCTGAGTGACAGAGTGAGACTCCAACTCAAAGAAAAATAAAAGAAGATTCAATTGATACATTATCATTTACTGAAAAAAAATTCACTACTGTATTATATGTAGGTCTTATGATTTGTGGAAAATCATGAGACAACATATCACCAGATATGTATAACATAAAATGGCTCCTCAAGATGCCATACAGTTATTCTTCAAACGTGTGAATATATGATGATGTAGCACTCCCATAATGATATATGGGACAGTGGACCAGATAGTGGACAGATAGTATCTGAGTGGACATGATCTAATCAAATGAGCCCATAAATGCAAAGCATTTTCTCCTGCTTGTGGCAGAAGAAAAAGTCACAGAGATTTGAAGTATAAGAAGAACAATACACTGTTGTTGGTTTAATGATAAAGGGTCTATGTATTTGGCTAGCCCAAAGAGGAAGGAATAACCTCTCAACTTACAGTCAGTAAGAAAATAGGGACTCAAACCTACTCCTTAAGGAATTGGATTGGTGCCAACATCTGAAAGAACTTGGAAGCAGTTCTTCCCTAAAGCCTTCAGATAAAATCTCAACCCAGCTGATATATTTATTTTAGTCTTGTGAGACTCCAAGCAAAGAATGCAGTCAAATCCACATAAAACAAATATTTTTTTCCAGTCTGTGAGCTGTCTCCCTGCTCTCTTGATGATTTCTTTGGCTTTGCAGCAGATTGTCAATTTAATGAGGTCCCACTTGTCTATCTTATCTCTTATGGCATGTGCATTTTGAGTTTTGATCAGGAATTAGTTGCTAGTTGCAACTTCCATAAGACTGTCTCTTGCATTTTCTAAGGTTCTTACAGTTTGAGGTTTCACATTTAGTTCTGTGATCCATTTAGAGTTGATTTTTGTGTATGGTGATAGCTAGGAGTACTGTTTTAATCTTCTGCATGTAGTCAGCCAGTTTTCCCAGCACATTTACTGAATAGGCTCTCCTCTCTCCCGTGTGGTTGATGGTGGAGGCTTTGTCGAAGATGAGCTGGTTGAGAAATTGAGGTTTTGCTTCTGGAATCTCAATTCTGTCCATTGGTCTATATGCCTATTCTTGAACTAATACCAGGCTGTTTTGGTTATTGTAGCTTTATAATAAAGTTTAAAGTCTTGGAGTGTGATGTCTCCTGCTTTTTTTTTTTTTTTTTTTCTGGCTGAGGGTTGTTTTGGCTATTCATAGTCATTTATGTTGCTATATGAATTCCTGTATTGTTTTTTCTAGGTCTGAAAAAAATGTTGCTGGTAATTTGATGAGTATTGCTTTAAATCTGTAGGTTGCCTTAGGTAGAATGGACATCTTAACCAAGTTGATTCTTCTAATCCACGAGCATGGAATATTTTCTACTTGTTTGTGTCATCTTTGATTTCTTTGAGCAGTGTTTTGTAGTTTCCATTGTAAAGGTCTTTCACATCTCTGGACAGGAAGATGCCAAAGTATTTCATTTTTGTTGTGGTTATTGTGAATGGAATTGTGCTTTTTATTTGGGTTTCTGTTTATTTATTATTGGTGTATAGAAATACAATTGTCGTTTGCACATTTATTTTATACTCTGAGACTTTGCCAAAGTCCTTTAGCAGTGCAGGGAGGTTTTTGGCAGATTCTCTTGGGTTTTCAAGGTATACAATCATGTTATCTACAAAGAGAGATAGCTTGACTTTCTCTTTTCCTATTTGGGTACCCCTGATCATCTTCTCTTCTTTGATTGCTCTTGCTAGGACTTCCACCATTATTTTGAACAGAGGAGTGAGAGAGGGTATCCTTGTCTTATTCTGGTTTTCAGGGAAAATGTTTCCAATTTTTGTCTTTTTAGGAGTATGCTGGCAGTGGGTTTCTCATAGATGGCTCTTACTATTTTGAGGTGTGATCCACCTAAGCCCAATATTCGAGGGTTTTATCAAAAAGGGGTGCTGGGTTTTATCAAAAGCTTTTTCTGCATCTAATGATATAAGCATGTGGTTCTTGTTTTTAATGTCTGTTGATGTACTTAATTACGTTTATGATCTTAAGAAAGTTGAGTCAGCCTTGCATTCTGGGCATGAAGCCTACTTGGTCATGATGGATTTTTGAGATGTGTTGTTGAATCTAGTTTGCTATGATCTTGTTGAGAATTTTAGCATCTATGTTCATCAAAGATATTGGCCTGTAGTACGAATTCTTTGTTGGGTCTTTACCTGGCTTTGGTGTCAATGTTATGTTAGCTTCATAAAATGTGTTGGGGAGAGTTCCATCTTTTTCAATTGCCTGTAATCCTTTCAATAGAATTTCTATCAGTTCCTCCTTGTATGTTTTGTGGAATTCTTCTTGAAAGCCATCTGGCCCAGTGCTTCTTTCTGTAGGTAGTTTTCTTATGACACAGTCAATTTCCTTGATTGTTATTAGTCTGTTTAGGGTCTCAATTTCTTCTTGTTTCAATCTAGGGAGATTGTGTGATGTGAGCAAGTCCTCCATTTCCTTCAGGTTTTCAAGTTTGTTTCCATACAATTGTACATAGTCGTCTCTGTTAATCTTTTGTATTTCTTCAGGGTCAGTTGTGGCTTCATCTTTTGTGTTTCTGATTGAGTTTATATGGGCTTTTTCTCTCTTTTTCTTGGACAGTCTGGCTAGGAGCTCATCAATCTTGTTCATCCTTTCCAAGAACCAGCTTTCTGTTTCTTTGATTTTTTGTATTATCTATTTATCTTCTTTTTCCTGGATTTGGGTTTTTATTTTGGTGATCTGGATTCTTCTGCTGAGTTAGGGTTTTGGTGGTCTGCTTTTCCAACTTCCTTGGGTGACTTATTAGGCTGTTAACTTGTGATCTTTCCACTTTCTTCATGTGTGTTTGTAAAGATATGAATTCCTCTCTTACTACTGCTTTCATGGCATCTCAGAAGTTTTGGTAAGATGTTTCTTCATTTTCATTTGTTTCCAGGTACCTTATAATCTCTATTTTGATTTCATTATTGACTCAGGAGTTGCTTAGCATCATAGTATTTAGTGTCCATATCTTTATGGGTTTTGGAGGAACTTTGTTGGTATTTATTTTTATTCCACTGAGGTCTGAGAAGGTGCATGGCCAAATTTCAATCTTATGAAATTTGTTTATGTCTAACTTATGGCCAATTATGGTAGTTCTTGGAGTACGTTCCATGTGGTGATGAGTAGAATATATATTCTGTGGTCATTGGGTGGAGTGTTCTGTAGGTATCAATTAAGTCCATTTGTTCAAGAGTCTCATTGAGGTTCCAGATCTCTTGCTGATTTTTTGTCTTGATGATCTGCCTAGGGTTGTGAGTTGGATATTAAAGTCATCATCTATGATAGTGTTAAAGTCAGTCTCTTTTTTAAGTTTCCCAGAAGCTGCTTTATGAATGTTGGTGCTCCTATGTTGGGTGCATATATGTTTAGGAAGAATATTTCTTATTGATGGATTGGAACTTTTATCATTATATAGTGACCTTTTTCATCTTTTTAAATTTTTGATAGCTTAAAGGGTATTTTGTCTAAGATTAAGATTAGAACTACAGCTTTCTTTTGTGTTCCACTCGCCTAAAATTTTGCTTCCCATCCTCTTACTTTGAGTTTATGAGTGTCCTTTGTGGTGAGATGATTCTCTTGTAGATAATATATTGTTGCCTCATGATATTTTTTTCCATTTTGCTATTCTATGTCTTTTCAGTGGTGCATTTAGTCCATTCACATTCAGGCTATTAATTGAAATGTGAGAGTTTATCCCTTTCATGAGGTTCTTATTGAAGTGTTGTTGTTCCTGTTTGTTTGTTGTTTCTTTTGATCTTGCAGTTCATTCATGTGTGTTTTAAATCTTTTTCCTGCACTCTTGTGAAGAACATTGTTTTTCTTTTTTACCTTTCTTCTGTGTTTAATACTTTCTTAAGTGTTTCTTGAAGAGCTGGTCTAGAGGCAGCACAAATTCGTAGGGATTGAATGTCTGGGAAATATTTTATTTCTCCCTCACTGATGAAGCTTAGTTTAGCTGGGTAGGTTATTTTTGGTTGAAATTGATTATCTTTGAGAATTTTGGAGACTGGGCTCTAAGCTCTCCTAGCCTGAAGTGTTTCTGTAGATAAATCGGATGCTATTCTAATTGGTTTTCCCTGGTAGGTATTCTGACCCTTATCTCTTGCTGCCTTTAGGAATTTTTTAATACTTACTTTGTTTAGGCGAATTATTATGTGTCTAGGAGTTGGTCTTCTCATTTGTTGTCTTGCAGGGGTTCTCTGAATCTCTTGTGTTAAATGATCACATCACTGATAAGATGAGGGAAATTTTCCTGAATAATTTAATGGAATGTTTGTTCCATGGTGGTCTCTGTCTCTCTTTCTGCCTCAGGAAATCCAATTACTCTTAGGTTTGGCCTCCTGAAGTAATTGCTCATCTCTTGAAAAAATTTTGTTCTGTCTTTTTAAGCTTCTTTTCTATGTTTTTGACAATTTGGGTTAGTTCTATATTTTGGTCCTCAAGCTCTGAGATTCTTTCTTCTGCTTGGCTAATTCTGCTTTCCATGTTTATCAGTTTGTTATTTATTTTATTCACAGTATTCTTTACTGCTTTTATCTCAGTTATCAACTCTTTTCTATTTTTCTCTTGTCTCTCCTCAATTCTTTTTAATCTCTCTACTAATGTCTTGATATCTGAGTTTGTAGTTTGAGATCAGTCATTTTGGGGGCTCTTCATTGTTTGGATTCCAAAATCTGTTTTCTCAGTGTCTGACCTTCCAGGGGTCTGAGAGATCCATATTCTTCTTTTGTTTTTTCTTCTTTTGTGTAGATTTTCCTTCCCCCTCACTTTCCCCCCCTTCATTAATTCTGTTTTCCAGGGATTGTTGGGTTGCTTCTACTTCCTTTTGTTCAGTCTCCTATTCTTATTTATGTGCATCCTCTGGCTTTTTTCACTTCTGAAGCTGGACTGTGGGCTGGGAGCTATATTTTTTGCAGTTGTCAGATTTAGTTGAGGGGGGAGCTGTGATTCAGTATCTGTCTGCTGATCCCAGTATCCACTGACATGTGCATGGGCACCCTGGAACCCATTTCCCACTGCCTTAAAATCTGTCCATGCAGGCGGGTTTAGGTTTGCTCCCTGGAACAAAATGAGGTAAGAAAAAGGAAAATAATGGGAGAAGGAATGGGGGAGGGTGTCAAGAAAAAGATGGAGTGAGAGAAGAGTAAGCGGGAAAACAGACAGACATACCAGTTAACAAATGAAAATAGATACAAAGACAGAAAAGAGAAAAAACAAATCCTAGAGCACACAGACAATCACAAAAACCCACAACCCAATAACATTCTGCCTATTAATGTAGACTTCCCCTCACAGACAGGGGGTCTAAAGAATAGAAAGAAAAAAGAAAAAAATCGATAAAATAGCAAAAGCAAAGCATGTATGAAAATGTTATCAAAACCTGAATGAAAGAGGAAAAAAAAAACTATGACAAAAAGCAAATGAAAGTGAGCAAAGCAAACTCAAAAAATAAAAATAAAAAATAAAAACAAGGAATCAGACAGGTTCTGAGGTCCTTCCAATATGTCCAGAATCCCTTGAGCTTTAACCTCTAGACTCTCTCCTCTGATCTCATCGCAGGCAGATAGTGTTACTCATAGCTTGGGTCAGTTGCTGCAGGCCTACTTGGGGAGGGAGTCAGATCTGGGTTCACTTGGATTGCTGCCTGACGGGTCTGCCATACAGATCTGAGTTGTCTGTGTCTGATTCAGTGTGGGGGTAGGGCTTCTGTCTCTCCCGGTTTGATGAGATTACCTTAGGCAACAAGTTAGAGGTTGTGCAGAGGTAGGTGGGGCAATGCAAATCTCTGCCTGGCCCTGGGTCAAAGAAAATAGCTGTGATGGGCTCCTCAGTGGGCATGGACTCCTCTCTAGCTTTCCTGATCCTCTATCTCCACTGATCAGATCCAGGGCTCCAGCTGATCCATTATGACAGGTGATGGTGTGGGCCAAGTGCCAGGCGATGGGAATCAGCTGGATTCAGCAGACGTTTCTCAGGTGTGTTCCCACAGCAGTAGCAGGTGGTCCGCCCCACCCCACCCCCGATCCCCCTAACCCCCCCCCAGCAGCAGCAGATGTGTTCCCGCAGCAACCAACACTCCTGTGCTTGATCTTGCTGGCCACATTTCATCTCAGGGTGGTGGAGGCTTGCAGTCGCCTTCAGAGGCGGGACCTGGGTGCATGGACCAGAGTATCCCCTCAGATGGACTTTCACAATCCCACCAGTGCCTGACAACTCACTCAGAGAATCTTTATTAACACTTGCCTCCACAGAGACTATTACAGTCCAACCTGTGGGTGGCCATCTTCTCATTCTCTTTTTCTCACTCATATCTTTTGAAGAGCAAAAATTTTTAGTTTTGATGAAGTCTAATTCAGTTCATCTTTTTTTCTGTTATTTAATTATACATTCTTAATATAATATGTTAGAAATCTGCACCTCATCCAAGGTAACAATTAATTTCTCCTGTGATGTATAGAACTTTGATAATTTTAGACTTTACATTTATATATTTGGTACATTTTAAGTTAATTTTGTATATAATGTAAGGTAAAACCTGAACTTTTTTCCTTTCTGTTTTACAAAATGGATATCTAATCGTGTTACCACTATTTGTTGAAAAGACTATAATTTTCTCTATGAAATACTTTGAAATCTTTTCAGAAATCATGTGACTATATCTGTATGTGAATGTCTATTTCCAGGCTATCTATTCTATATTGCTTATATATATATTCTTATGCCAACACTATACTTTGTTAATTACTATAGCTGTTTTATTATTCCACTTATTTCATATAACTTTTATTTTTAATTTTATTTATTATTATTTGTTAATCAATATTTTTAATTATGATATTGTGGGGTACAGTTAAGGGTTAGGGGTACAAATATGCTTCGTTCAGGCACCCCTGTTGATAAGAGGTGTCTCCCCATCCCCAGACAGATATTTACTATCATTAATCCCATCTCCCTTCCCCTCCCCTTCAGAGTTTCCCACCACTGTCAGTCATTTTTTTTTTTTTTGCTTTACATGTATTCATTTATTTTATTTTGTTTTTTATTTTTATTTTTTTCATAATCAATATTTTTTATTATGGTTTTGTGGGGTACAGTTAAGGGTTAGGTGTACAATTACATTTCATTCAGGCACCCTGTTGATAAGAGGTGCTTCCCTATCCCCAGACAGATATTTGCTACTGTTAATCCCATCTCCCTCTCCCCCCTCCGTGGTTTCCCAGTACCGTCAGTCATTTTCTTATAGTATTACATTGGATGTTCAAGGTACATTATATGAGTGAGAACATGTGATACTCGAATCTTTGTTTCTGTGAGACGTTACTCAGTATTATAGACTCAAGTTCCATCCAGACTGCTACGAAATTCATGATTTTGTTCTTTTTTATGGCTGCGTAGTCTTCCATCATGTATATGTACCACATTTTAAAATCCAGTCCTCTTTTGATGAGAACATGCTTCCAGGTTCTTGCTATTGTGAAAAATGCTGTGATAAACATTCATTTGCAGGTATCTTTTCTATGGAGTGATTTGAGTTCTTCAGGGTGTATTCTCAGTAGGGGGATTGTGGGGTCATATGGGAGATCAATATTGAGAGCTTTTAGGAATCACCATACTGTTTTCCACAGAGGTTGCACTAGTTTGCACTCCCACCAACAGTGTAGAAGTGTTCCCTTTTCTCCACACCCTCTCCAGCAACGGTTATTTTTTGAGTTATTGATAATTGCCATTCTGACTGGAGTTAGGTAGTATCTCAGTATGGTTTTGATTTGTATCTCCCTGATGATTAGTGAGGTTGAACATTTCTTCATGTGTCTGTTGGCTGCTCGGGTGTCTTCCTTTGAGAAGTGTCTGTTCATATCATTTGCCCATTTTACAATGGGGTTGTTTGTTTTTTTCTTTTTAGCACGTTTGAGTTCCTTATAGATCTGAGATGTTAAGCCTTTGTCAGACCTGGAGTTGGCAAATACTTTTTCCCAGTCTGTGGGCTGTCTCCCAGCTCTCTTGATGGCTTCTTTGGCTTTGCAGAAGCTTGTCAGTTTAATGAGGTCCCACTTGTCTATCTTATCTCTTATGGCCTGTGAGTTTTGGGTTTTGTTCAGAAATTGGATGCCAGTTAAAATTTCCATGAGGGCATGTCCTTCATTTTCTAAGGTTCTTATGGTTTGAGGTTTTACATTTAGGTCTCGTATCCATTTAGAGTTAATTTTTGTGTATGGGGATAGATAGGGGTCCTGTTTCAAACTTCTGCATGTGGCCAGTCAGTTTTCCCAGCACCATTTACTGAATAGGTTCTCCTCTCCCCAGTGGTAGGTGGTGGAGGCTTTGGCAAGATGAGTTGGTTGAGAAATTGAGGTTTTGCTTCTGGAATCTCAATTCTATTCCATTGGTTTATATGCATGTTCCTATACCAATACCAAGCTGTTTTGATGATTGTAGCTTTATAGGAAAGTTTGAAGTCTGGTAATGTGATACCACCTGCTTTTTTTTTTTTTTTTTACTGAGGATTGTTCTGGCTATTCTTGGTCGTTTGTGTTTCCATATGAAAGTCTGTGTTGTTTTTTCTAGGTCTGAGAAGAATGTTGCTTGTAATTTGATGGGTATTGCATTAAATCTGTAGATTGCCTTAGGTAAGATGGACATCTTCACAATGTTGATTCTTCCAATCCATGAGCATGGGATATTTTTCCACTTGTTTGTGTCATTGATTTCTTTGAGCAGAGTTTTGTAGTTTTCATTGTAAAGGTCTTTCACATTTCTGGTTAGGAAGATGCCAAGGTATTTCTTCTTTTTTTTTTGTGGCTATTATGAATGGAATTGTGGTTTTTAATTTGGGTTTCTGTTTGCTTATTATTGGTGTAAAGAAATGCGGTTGTCTTGTGCACATTTATTTTATAACCTAAGACTTTGCCAAAGTCCTTTATCAGTGTAAGGAGGTTTTTGACAGATTCTCTTGGGTTTTTAAGGTACACAATCTTGTCATCTGCAAAGAGAGATAACTTGACTTCCTCTTTTCCTATTTGGATACCCCTGATTGCTTTCTCTTCTCTGATTGCTCTAGCCAGGACTTCCAATACTATATTGAACAGGAGGGGTGAGAGTGGGCATCCTTGTCTTGTTCCAGTTTTCAGGGGAAATTGTTCCAATTTTTGTCCGTTTAGCAGTTTGCTGGCTGTGGGTTTCTCGTAGATGGCTTTTACTATTTTGAGGTATGTTCCCCATATGCCTAGATGTTCAAGGATTTTTATCAAGAAGGGGTGCTGGATTTTATCAAAAGCTTTTTCTGCATCTAATGATATAATCATGTGGGGTTTTTTTGACATCTGTTGATGTATTTAATTACATTTATGGTTTTACAGATGTTGAACCAGACTTGCATCCCAGGAATGAAGCCTACTTGGTCATGATCGATGATTTTTGAGATGTGTTGCTGAATTCGGTATGCTAGGATCATGTTGAGAATTTTACCATCTATTTTCATCAAAGATATTGGCCTGTAGTTCTCTTTCTTTATTGGGTCTTTACCTGGCTTGGTATCAATGTGATGTTAGCTTCGTAAAATGATTTGGGGAGAGTTCCATCTTTCTCAATCGCCTGGAATACCTTCAGTAGGATTGGTGTCAGCTCCTCCTTATATGTCTTGTAGAATTTTGCTGAAAATCCTTCTGGTCCAGGGCTTTTTTTTTTGTGGGTAGTTTTCTTATTACATAATCAATTTCCTGGATGGCTATTGGTTTATTTAGGGTCTCAATTTCTTCTTATTTCATCCTAGGCAGGTTGTATGATGACAGAAAGTCCTCCATTTCTGAAAGGTTTTCAAGTTTGTTTCCATAGAAGTGTACATAGTAGTCTCTGATGATCTTTTGTATTTCTTCAGCATCAGATGTGACTTCATCTTTTGTGTTTTTGATTTTGTTTATTTTGGCTTTTTCTCTCTTTTTCTTGGTCAGTCCAGCTAGGGGACCATCGATCTTGCTTATTGTTTTGAAGAAGTAGCTTTTTGTTTGATTGATTTTTTTGTGCTATCTTTTTGTCTTCTATGTCCTGTATTGGGGCTTTTATTTTGGTGATCTGGATTCTTCTGCTGAAATTAGAATTTTTGTGGTCTTGCTTTTCCAGTTTCCTTAGGTGGCTTGTTAGGCTGTTAATTTGTGATCCTTCCATTTTCTTCATGAGTGTTTGTAGGAATATAAATTTTCCTCCTACTATAGCTTTCATGGCGTCCCAGAGATTTTGGTTAGATGTTTCTTCATTTTCATTTGTTTCCAGGTATCTTTTCATCTCTGTTTTGATTTCATC
>NW_007249928.1:487490-543113 GCF_000164805.1 Carlito syrichta | reverse complement strand
TAATTATTGAAATATGAGAGTTGATCCCTATCATAATGTTCTTACAGAGTTGTTGTTCTTTCTGTTTGTGTGTTGTCTTTCTTTAGGTTTTAGAGTTGGATCATGTGTGATTTTAATCTATTGCCTGTACTCTTGTGAAGAACGTTGTTGGTCTTTTTTCCTTTTCTTCTGTGTTCAATACTTTCTTAAATGTTTCTTGTAAAGGTGGTCTGGTGGCAGCGTCATTTCTTAAGGACTAGATATCTGGGAAAGATTTCAGTTCTCCCTCACTGATGAATCTTAGCTTGGCTGGGTAGGTTATTCTCCGTTGATATTGTTTATCTTTTAGAACTTTGAAGATAGGGCTCCAAGCTCTCCTAGCCTGGAGGGTTTCTGTAGATAAATCTGCTGCTATTCTAACTGGTCTTCCCTGGTAGGTAGTCTGACATTTTTCTCTTGCAGACTTTAGGATTTTTTCTTTTATACCTACTTTGTTTAGGCAGATTATTATGTGTCTGGGAGTTGTTCTTCTCATTTGTTGTCTTGCAGGAGTTCTCTAAATCTCTTGGGTTTGAATTTTTTCATCATTGATGAGATGAGGGAAGTTTTCTTGAATGATTTTGTGAAATGTTTGTTCCAGTGTGGCCTCTGTTTCTCTCTCTGCCTTAGGGAGGCAAATTACTCTTATGTTCAGTCTCTTGAAGTGATCATTCATCTCTTGAAGGTTTTGTTCTGTCTTTTCAAGCTTCTTTTCTATGCTTTTGACTGTTTGGGCTAGTTCTGTGTTTTGGTCTTCGAGCTCTGAGATTCTTTCTTCTGCTTGGCTGATTCTGCTTTCCAGGCTTATTAGTTTGTTATTTATTTCCATCACAGTATTCTTTACTGCTGTTATTTCTGACATCAGCTCCTTCCTACTTTCCTCTTGTCTCTCCTCAATTTTTTTAATTCTCTCTATTAATGTCTTGATGTCTGAGTTTGTTGCATGTGACCAGTCATTTTGGGGGCTCTTCATTGTTTGTGTTCCGGAGTCTGTTTTCTCAGTGACTGATCTTCCAGGGGTCTGTGTGAGAACTATATTCTTCTTTTGGTTTTTCCTCATTTGTACAGTTTTTTCCCTCCCTACTTTTTCCTTTCCTCCATGTCACCGTCTTCTTTAAATCTGTTTTTCAGGGGTAGAGGGGTTTCTTTTACGTCTGTTTGTTCAATCTGCTATTCTTCTTTATGTATGCCCTCTTACTTTGTTCAATTCTGGAGTTGCACTGTAGGTTGGGGGTGGTGCTTTTTACAGTTTTGAGATTTACTTAATGGGGGAGTTGTGATTCAAAATCTATCTGCAGGTCCTGGTATCTGCTGACAGGTGTATGAATAATCTGAGACCCACTTTCCACTGCCTTGGAATCTGTCTGTGCCGTGGGGCTATAGGTTTACTCCCTGAAATAAAATAAGGTTAGCAGAGGAAAAAGAATGGAGCAGATGCAGATGGGGGGCAGGGAGAGGGGGGTAAAGAGAGAAAGGAGTAAGGGGGGAATCAGACAGGTGTATCAACAAATGGAGAGAGACCTAAACTGAAACAGATAAAAACAGTAGACCATGGCTACAGACTAACCAGCTCCTATACCAAAAAAAAATTAAATCATACAATGATGCTATCATACAAGCTAACCAACCACCTTATTGGTGTGCTTTTCCTCTATACAAAGATATGGTTTACAGAGAGGAGAAAAGAGAAGAAAAGGAAGAGAAAAAAAGGGAACAAAACAATAGGAATAGAATCAAGTCATTAAACTAACAGAACCCATCGCCGCACACTTTGAAACTTTTTGGTTAAATCCAAAGTTCTTTCAGCTCTGATTTCTAGCTCTCTTCTCAAGCTGGTAAATTAGTTCAAAGTTGGGGTCAGTTGCCCCTGGCCTGCTGTGAAAGACAGTTCAGATCACCCTCAGTTCAATACTCAAATCTGGCCTCATATAATTTTTATTATTTGCTTCTCAATATATACAAATAAAACTTCAGACTTTTTTGGAATTACATTGAGTACATAGATCCACTTGTAGGAAACTGCCCAATATAAACTCTTGAAATCCATAAACTTGATACAGGACCTGCATTTTTGTTATATTTAAATATGCATTCTTATGCTATTTATCAAGAATGGGTTTGGGATTTTGTGAAATGCTTGTTTTGTATTTATTGAGATGATCATACCAATAATGTTTTGCAGATTTCCAAGTGTTTCTTTAATAGCTTTTTACTTTATTAATAATTTTAGAATTTTATGTTTTATATTTTAGTTTAAATATAAAATACACAGTCTTTGTACATTGATCTTATATCCAGTAAACTTAATGAATTAATTTTATTATAGTAGTTTATCTATAGATTCTTTTGGATTTTCTATGTCCATATCTTGTTATATGTAAAACTTTATAATAAATAATAAGAGCTTAATTTTTTGTATTTTATTTCTTCTTATTTTCTTGTTTCACTGGACAGAACCACCAGTATATTGTTGAAGAGTTAATAATAAAGGTACTTTTGCTTACTCATCTAATGAAGAAAGTTTAAAATATTTCACTATTAAGTCTAGTATTTGCTATAGATTATTTGTATATTTCAAGTTAGTGTAAGGATAATTCCTTCTTTTCCTAATCTGTGAAGTTGTTTTCATGAATAAATTCTTGTTTTTATTATATAGATTTTATGCAACTCATGAGATGTCTTTGAATGTGATGAATTATATTGGTTGATTTTCTAATATTAAGCAAACATTATGTATGTGAAGTATAACCAAATTGACCATGAAATATTATCCTCTTTTAATTGTCTGGGATTAGTTTGATAATATTTCTTTATGAGTTTTAATTCTATGTTTGTAAGAGACATTAATCTGCAATTTTCTTTTCTTTTAGTTCCCTTGCTATATTTTGGTGACCAGGTTATTCTGGCTTCATAAAATGGTTTGTGGAGATATTTTTCTTTTTCTTTAAAAAATCTTTGAATTTATGTTGAATTTGTGGTATTTCTTTTTAAAATATTTGGAAGAATTCAGGATGAAAGATATCTGGCACTGAAAATTCTTGTAAATATTTTTTCTTAACAAAAAATTCAATTTATTTTGGTGTGTTGTATTTGTGAAATAGCGTGTTCATTTAATATTGTTTTTTTTTTTTTTTGAGTTGGAGTCTCACTCTGTCACCCAGACTGGAGTGCAGTGGCTGCTCCCGGCCACCGCAGCCTCGACCCACTGGGCTCCGGTGATCCTTCCACCTCAGCCTTCCAAGTAGCCGGAATTACAGGCATGCGCTACCACGCCCAGCCGATTTTTTGATTTATTGTAGAGATGAGGTCTTGCTGCCCAAGCGGATCTCGAACCTGCGGGCTCATGCAATTCACTCACCTCAGCCTCCCAAAGGAGCAGGATTACAGGCTGAGCCACCAAGCCCGGCTCATTTAATATTAATACTCAAGTATACTGACATAAAGTTTTCATAATATTTCATTACTTTTCTCATGTCTGATTATTTATAGTTATCGTCTTTATATCATCAATATTGGTAATTTTTCCCATTTTTGTTTATTTGTTAGTAATTATTTAAAAATTATTTTTATTTAAATACTTGGGGTACAATTCAGGGTTAGGTATACAAAAGTTCACTACGCATACCCTTGTTGATGAGGTGTATCCCTTCTTCCCTGACAGTTTCTCACTGCTGCCAATCCTGCCCCCCAACCCAGCAGTTTCCCGTTACAGCCAATCCCTTTCTTATATATATTTTTATCCTAACATTACCAGTATTGCTAGTCTTTTCAGTGAACTAATGTTTTAGAGTTTATTCTCTCTAGAGTATTTTTATTTTCTGTTTCACTGATTTCTGCTTTACTCCTTATTATTTATTTCCTTATGTATACTTTAGGATTAGTTTGTTGTTCTTTACAGATAGAAACTTAAATCATTGTTTTCAGCCTTTTTTGGAGAAAGTATGAATTTCAGGTTAGATATTTTCCTTTATGTAGAGTTATAGCTTAACATCATAAAATTTTGTATATATTTTCATTAATTTTTAGTTAAAACATTTTATTTTATTTGTTTGACATGGTAGTTAATATTTATTTCAAGTGAGAAAATAAGTCATTAAATATTTTTTTAAAGGCACAAAACCTGGGGAAATAAAGCATTTTTAAACATTAGTTACACCTACACTTTTCTTATAATAAATTTATGGTAATTTATTTTTTAATACAATTTTATTTTTTAAATCTTTGGATTCAAGAGGTACATGTGCAGGCTTATTACATATCTTTAGTGCATGATGGTGAGGTTTAGGCTGCTATTAAGCCCATCACCTAGTTGATGAGCATGGCACCTAATGTGTGGTTTTTCTACCTTTATTCCACCACTCTCCCTTCCCACTTCAGTAGTCCCCAGTGTTTGTTTCCATACTTATGCCCCTATGTTTTCAATGTTTAGCTCCTACTTATAAGTGAAAACAAACAGTATTTCATTTTCTGCTGCTGTGATAATTCACTTAGAATGATGGCCTCCATCTGTATCCATGTTGCTGCAAAGGACACAAATTTGTTCTTTTTAATGACTGTGTAGTATTCCATGGTGTATATGTACCACATTTTCTTTACCCAGTCCACAACTGATGGGCATTAAGGCTGGTTCCTGGTTCTTGCCATTGTCAATACTGCCGTGATAAACATATAAGTGTGGCGGGTACTTTTTTTGTATAGAAAGATGTATCCTCCCTTGAATATATATCTAACAGTAAGATTGTTGGCTAGAATGCTATATATATTTTTATTTCTTTGAAAAGTCCCCAAACTGCTTTATACAGGGTTTGAACTATCTTACATTTCCAACAATAGTGGGAAAATGTTCCCTTTTCTCTGCATCTTCACCCATATCTGTTGTTTTTTAGCTTTTTAATAATACCCATCCTCACTAGTGGGAGATGGTATCTCACCATAACTTTGATTTTCAATTTTCTGATGATTAGTGATGTTTAACATTTTTTCATGTGTTTTTTGGCTGTTTGTATGTCTTTCTCTGAGAAGTGTTAGTTCATTTTGTTTGCACACATTTTAATGTGGTTATTTCCTTTTTTCTGTTAATTATTTTGAGTTCATCATAGCTTCTGGTTATTAGTCCTTTTTCAGATGCATAGTGAGCAAATATTTTCTCCCATTATGTAAGGTGCTTATTTACTCTGTTAATGTTTTCTTTTGCTATGTAGAGACACTTTAGTTTGGTTAAGTCCCACTTGTCAATTATGGTTCCTGCTACATATGCTTTTGAGGTCTTGGTCATGAATTCCTTGCCAAGGCCAGTAACCAGAAGAGTGTTTCTCTGGCTTTCTTCAAGAATTTTTATAGTTTGAGGTCTTACATTTAAGTTATTATTTCATCTTGAGTTCTTTTTGTGTATATGGTGAGAGGAAGGGATCTAGTTTTATGTTTCTGCACATGGTTAGTCAGCTTTACCAGAACAATTTGTCAAATAGGGTGTTCTCTCTCCAGTGTTTGTGTTTGTTAACTGTTTTTGTTGACCTTGTCAAAGATAAATTAGCTGTAAAACAGCAGTTTTATGCCTGTGTTTGCTATTCTGTTTCATTGGTTCATGTGACTTTTTTTGTACCAATAGCATGCTGCTTTGGTTACTGTAGCTTTGTAGTAAGATTTGAAGTCTGGCGGGGTAATACATTTGGCTTTGCTCTTTTTGCTTAAGACTGGATTGGCTATTTGCGCTCTTTTTTGCTTCCAGATTGATTTAAATTTTTTTTCTAGATCTGTTAAAAATTATGCTGATAATTTGATAAGTATTGTATTGAACATGAACATTGCTTTAGGCAATATGGACATTTTAATATTGATTCTTCCAGTCTATGAGCATAGGCTGTTTTTCAGTCCTGATTTCATTGTTTACCCCCAAACCATTTAGGAACAAGTTGTTTAATTTCTGTGTGTTTGTGTCTTTTTGATGATTCTTCTTGGTGTTAATTTCTAGTTTTATTCTGCTCTGATCTGAGAAGATGCTTGGTATGATTAAATATTTTTGAAAAAATTCAAGCTTGATTGATGACCAATTATGTGGCTGATCTTTGTTGAGTATGTAACATGTGCAGATGAGAAAAATGTATATTCTGTGCTTGTTGGGTGGAGTGTTCTATAGATGTCTGTTAGATCTAATGTATCAAATGTTGAATTTCAGTCCTGTATTTCTTTCTATGTCTTTTCAATGGACATTAAGGTTCGTGACATTCAGGGTTACTGCAAATATGTGAGAATTTGTTCCTGTCATTGTGCTTTTGTGGAGGTGTTTAGTGGTCTCAGTTTTCTGGGTGATTTATATGGTCAGTAATCTGAGTGCTTACTTGCACTTTTGTGTTAGGTAGCGTCATTCTTTTGTTTCCCTGTTTAAAAACCCCTTATTCATTTCTTGTAGGGGTTATCTTGAGGTAATGAATTTCCTTAGTACTTGCTTGTCTGAGAAAGACTATATTTCACTTTCATTTTTGAAGCTTAGTTTGGTGAGGTGAAAATTTATTGACTGGCATTTCTTTTTTTAAGATTATTTTAAATGGGCTCCCAATCTCTTCTGGCTTGTAAGGTTTCTGCTGAGAGGTCTATTGTTATTCTGATGTGTCTCTCTTGGTGGATGTTCTGTCTCTTTAACTGACTTTAAGTTTTTTTGTGCTGACCTTGATTAATCTAATAACTATGTATCTTGAGAATGGTCATCTCATATGGTATCGTGAAGAAGTTTTCTGCATTTGTTGTATCTGCATGTTAATCTCTCTAGCAAGATACAGCAAATTTTCAAGGTTTATGTATGCAACTTCTTTCTCCATAGTGCTCCCATTTTCTCCTTATCTCTCTGGAATGCTGATCAGACATTGATTTGGTCTTTTTACATAATCTCATACCCCTTGAAGGTTTTGTGCATTAAAAAAATATTTATTCTCTATTTCTATCTGACTGTGTTGATTCTAGTGATTTGTCTTCAAACTCAGAAATTATTTCCTCTGCTTGGTCAAGTCTGTCTTTAAGGACTATGGCATGTTTTGCAATTCCTGTAGTGAGTTATATATTCCCAAGTGCTCAGTGTCGTTTTTCCTTAGATTAACCATGTCAGTTTTCTCTTCTTGAACTGTTTTCATGGCTTCTCCAATTTGGGAGTCCACTCACTCTTGGATCTTGAGTTTCTTTGCCATCCATATACTGAATTCTGTGTCTGGTTTTTTTTTTTTTTTGAGTTGGAGTCTCACTCTGTCGCCCAGACTGGAGTGCAGTGGCCACTCCCGGCCACCGCAGCCTTGACCTGCTGGGCTCCGGTGATCCTTCCGCCTCAGCCTTCCGAGTAGCCGGAATTACAGGCATGTGCTACCACGCCTGGCTGATTTTTTATTTATTGTAGAGATGAGGTCTCACTATGTTGCCCAGGCGGGTCTCAAACCCGCGGGCTTAGGTAATCTGTTGTTACGGGAAATTTGTATCATACGTGATTCATTGCTAGGGAGGTGGTGCAATTGTGTGAGATGATGAAGCACTGTTTGTGTGTGTGTGTGTGTGTGTGTGTGTGTGTGTGTGTTTCCAGTATTCTTGCACTGATTTCTTTCCATCTAAAGGTGCTGATACTTTGTTCTCTCTCTCTCTCTTTCTCTCTCTCTATTAATTCACTACCTTTGGAGTGCACATTTTTATTTTCTCTACTTTTTGTCCTTTATTGGTATGGTGGTAGTATATGTTGGGTATAATTGATTGATTTTATTCCTGATTACTTTTGGAGGACCAATGCTCAGGATGGCTTTCCTGGTTGTAGCTACAGTCATGCTTTGACTATTTCAAGGGTTACTAGTTGTAGCAGTCCTTTTTTCATTAAGTGTTGTAGTTTAGGCTATAGGACTATAGATGACACTTAAAGGTGAAGTCTGGTAGCAGTGACTACACCTCAGGTGTAATTTCCAGGGACCACTATGCCTCTGTCACAGTGAATGAGTGGGTGTGGTGTCCCCTCACTCATCTGAGACCTAGAAGAGATGGTTCTCCTTTGAAGAAGCAGCTAAAATTAGATAGGTTGCAAGGATGCCTGAGAGATTGGTGCTTCTGCACATATCAGCTATGGAGTCTGCATTGTAGGAGGCCTGCTAAGTGGCTCTGGTGGCCAGCTTTCCTGAAGGTGGCAAGTCTCTGCTGGTGTGTTCATATGAGTTTGTGGTTCCCACATGCCCCATGTGTCCAGAGAAAGTAGTCTGTATCTGGCATGAGAAGGAAAAGCCTAGGTGGTGGAGAATGCAGGGTGTCCTGGTTGCTCTCTGCTTGCATTTATTTTGGCTGCAGAGACTGTGATGGGGGGATGTACTCAAGAATGTGGAAGGCCTACTCAAGGGTACTGATAGCTGGCCTCCACAAGAGGTGGAATTGTGGGGCTCTTCTGCTGCATTTATGTGTGTGTGAGGGCTCCTGGGCATTTCATGGACCAGCAGCAAGGATCCATACTTGGGGGAAGTTGCCAAGATGTAGGAGGGTGATCGCAGTGACTCCACACTTCTGTTGTATATTTCAGCTGCAGAGTTTATGCTGGGGATTCATGCTGCACCCTTCCTGGTCCAGGGGCAACAGTGGAAGAGGCTGCAGCAGCCATAAAGTATCTCTCCTCCACAGAGGAACACTGCACCTTTCTCCTTGGCCCATGGTGACAGCTGGCACTGAGGTACATCGAAATCAGTGGCCTGAGGGATTCTACTTGGGTTTGGGCAATACCTCTGCACAGTTGCTACTTGGGACTCTTTGCTGTCCTAGGTACCTCAGGGGTTGTAGAGGCTCTCACCTGGCTCAGATTACCAGAGTTCATGGTGGCAATGTAGGTTCCTGGGGATTTCTCACTCACTCACTCATTTCTTCACCATGTTGGCAGACTCCTGCATCTCCATCTCCATGCTGGTTCTATATCACTGGGCTGTCTGATTACACTCCTCTGTCTCCCATGCGACCTGTCACTTCTCTGTTAAGTCCTGGGAGTGTATTCCTCCTCATCCTGCTGTTAATGTAGAGACACTCACTATTTTGTTTCCTCTCCATGAGAGAATTGCATACCAGCTGCTTCTAGTCGGTCATCTTACACCTAAAATCATTTTACATTTTTGTTCTGATTTCTTTTTTGGCTGCATGGCTTATTTAGCTGTGTGTTTCTTAATTTTTAAACAGATGGGGATATTCTACCTAACATTCTGTGCCATTGATTTTAAAATTAGTACCATTGGTGTCAGAGGATATAACCTTAATTATGTCAGTATAATGGTGATTTTTAATTTTCTTCCATTTTTCTGTGAAATACACATATCTATATTATCTTTCTTCCAAATATATTTGTTATGTACATTATATTATATATAGACTATATATATCAGATAGATATGGATAAGCTATAAGAAGTTTTGGTGCATACCAATTTAAAACTTTTATATCTTCCTAGTGATATGCCATTTTTATAATTATAAAATTCTATTTTCTCTCTTTTACTGGTTATTATTGTATAGGCTTTCTTTTTTCATTGAAATTAAGAGCTTTTCTGCTCAGAAATCTCCTTAGGAACATGAAATGGAAAGCCACAAAATCAAAAAAGATATTTGTAAAACATATCTGATGAAGGATTTGCCTCTAGAATATATAAAGAACTCTTATGGGTCAAGATTAAGAAGATAAACAACCCAGTTAAAAACTGGGGAAATATTTCAA
The DNA here is from genome assembly GCF_000164805.1 of Carlito syrichta. Lineage (NCBI taxonomy): Eukaryota > Metazoa > Chordata > Mammalia > Primates > Tarsiidae > Carlito > Carlito syrichta. The sequence goes on along the minus strand of NW_007249928.1, from coordinate 533,393 downwards.
CTGACACATTACTCTAAAAGATATAGACATAACAAATAAGTGCATGAAACCCTGCTCAATATCATTAGTAATTAGAGAAATGAAAATCAAAATTATAATGAAGTATCACTCTACACTTATAAAATCATAAAAAATGACAGTACTGACCATATTAGTAAGAATTTAGGCTATTAGAACTCATATACCTGTGGTAGGAATGTGAAATGTTACAACCACTTTGGAAAACAGATTAGAAGTTTTCTAAGATGGTAAACACACACTTTTCATATAAATACACATCATTCTATTCCTAGTTATTTTCCCAAAAGACAATAAAGAAAAACCTTACTTCCAAATAGAGATCTGTACATGAGTTCTTGCAGTAACTTTACCTTTAATAGTAAAATCTGGCAACAGCCCAAATTTCTATCAACATGTGAATAGATAGATAAAATGTTTTGTATCTTCAACATGGAATACTGTTTAGTAGCACAAAAGGACGCACTACTGAGTCAGGCGTGCCTTGTGTTCATTGCAGGTTCAGTTCCAGATCATTGCAATAAAGTCAATAGTTGAGTAAAGTGAGTCATACAAATATTTTTGGTTTCCCAGGACATATGAAAGTGGAAATTATACTTCAGTGTACATATTAAGTGTACTGTATCATTATGTAAAAAATGTATATACATTAATTAAAAATACTTTATTTCCAAAAAGTGCTGATATAGAGGCATGAAGTAAACATATGCTATCAAAAAAATTGTGCTGATAGACTTGCTTAACTCAGGATTGCCACAGACCTTCTATCTGTAAAAACTACTATATCAGTGAAGCAAAGTAAGGTAAAGCACAATAAAATAAGGTATACCTGTATATGGATAGCATTGATGAGTATCAAAATAATTATACTGAGTAAAAGAAGCCAGATGAAAAAGTTTATACTGTATGATTCTATTTATATAAACCACTAGTAAATGTAAGCTACAATTGAACCTTGAGCAACATAGGGTTGAACTGTGTGAGTTCACTTATATGTACGTTTTTTAAAAATAAAAGTTCCTCTGAGTGGGTCTTCCTCTCCTACCTCTCTTTTCACCTTCTCCAAATCCTCTACCTCTACCACCTCTAAGACATCAAGACCAACACCTCTTCTTCCTTCTCTACATCCATCTACTCAATACAAAGGCAAAAAGGATAAAGACCTTTATGATGATCTATTCCAGTTAATAAATGGTAAATATATTTTCCTATGATTTTCTTAATAACATTTTATTTTCTCTAGCTTACTTTATTATAATATCCCATTTTGAGGACCCACAAAACCCAGAATTTATTTATTCAAAAAATGTGCATCTATTCTTGCATATTTAAACTTCAGTTACCTTCAAAGTACTCTGTTTGATGCAACACACCTATCAAGATGTTTTTTCCACTGCTCAAAACAGTTTTTGAACTCATCAATTTTGATGTTTTTTAGTGCTTTTGTCATTTTTTGTCTCACCTCTTCCACAATGGCAAAACATTTCCCTTTGAGAACTTTTTTCATCTGGGAAACAACAAAAAAGTTGCTTGGGGTGAAATCAGATGAATAGAGAGGGTGGAGCATAGAGGTCAGATCATTTTTGGTCAAAAACTCAATGCAGTGTGGGCAGGTGTGTTTGTAAATCACACACATAAATTTGGTGAACACATTGAAAGACTCTCTCAAAAAAATTCACTGAAGCTGAATTCAGCCTCTCCCAACAACGATAGCTCCTACACTGATACTGATGGGTTCCTAGAACACTTACCTATTGGGGGAAGCCCATGCTACAAGGGGCTTTCCCTTCAAAAAATAATTCTGGGTTTCTTTGGATCCCCCCCTCATATATAATATAATTAGAAAACATGTGTTAATTGATTGTTTATGTTATTAGTAGGCTTACAGTCAACAGTAGGCTACTAGTAGTTATGCTTGGGGTAGTTAAAGTTATATGCAGATTTTCAGCTGCACAACAAGTTTGGTACCCATAACCTTCACGTTGTTCAAATATCAACTGTAATTTACAGTGGCAGAAAGCAGATTAGTGGTTGCTTGTGTGTGGGGTCAGAAGAGGGTACATAGAAGTATGGGAACAAGAGGTTACCAAGGGGCACAAGAAACTTTTGGGAAGTAAGTATACAATCTTTTTTATTAATTTTGGTGGTGGATTCATGGTTGTGAATGTATGTTAAAATTTACCCAATTGCGCACTTTAAATACAGTTTTGGGGGGTTAATCTACTTCCTTTGCCATTTTATGTAATTTTAAAAATCAGATTGTTTACATCTACAAAAAAAGTTCTGTTGAGATTACATTAGATATGTCAATTTATAGTAAATTTGCATAATATGTATACTGAGTCTTCATATTACATAAAATAATATATCTCTTTACTTATTTAGGTTTACTTTGATTGCTTTAATTAGCATATTTTGGTTTTCTGCATACGATACCTGCACTTATTTACTTAAGTTTATTTGTAATATTTTATTTTTGAGGCTATTGTAAATGGCATAATTTTGAGGGGGGTTCTAGATGTTCAGTATAATATATAGAAATAAAATTGATTTATGTATGTTGATTTTGTAGGCTGTGACCTTGCTAAACTAACTTATTTCTTCTAGGAACTTTTTTAGATTCTTTAAGATTTTTCTATGCAGAAATTCATATTATCTGCAAATAGGGGCAGGTTTAGTACTTTGAACTTAATGGAAATGTTAAGTCATAAAAGCAACAAGTATTTGTCATTGAATTTTACTTTAATACTATTATGTACATGCAAGATACTTTATATGATTTGAATCTTTTAAAATTTATTGAGACTTGTTTCCTTGGTTTAGGATATGGTTTATCTTGGGAAATATTCTTTGTCTAAAAATATCAATAAAGTCAATTTGATTCATACAATGTTTCAACTCTTCCATGTCTACTGATTTTCTACTTGTTCAATCAACTATTAAAAGAATGGCATCAAAATCCCTTGTAGTTGTATCAATTTTGTTTCATGTTTGTTGAACCTCTGTTCATTAGTTGCATAAGTAAGCTACTATGATTGTTATGTCCTTTTGATAAACTTAGCTCTTATTGTTATGGAATGAAATTTTTATATCCCATAATATTATTTACACTGAAATATACTCTGCATTTTATTAATAGACCCATTTCAGATTCTTTTTGATGTTGTTATAGTATTTGTTCACCTTATTACTTTTAAATTATCTTTGTGTTATGTTTGAGGTATATTTCTATAGGTATCATCTAGTTATTTTTTATTTTTATTTTTTTGAGTCAGTGTCTTACTCTGTCACCCAGGGTGGAGTGCAGTGGCACAATCATGGCTCACTGCAGCCTCAACCAACTGGGTTCAGGGAATCTTACCACTTCAGCCTCCCAAACAGCTGGAACTACAGGCACACACCACCACACCTGGCTAGTATTTTAATTTTTCATAGAGATATGGTCTCACCATGTTGCGCAGACTGGTCTCAGTCTCCTGGGATCAAGCTATCCTTCTGCCTTGACTTCCCAAATTGCTGGGATTATAGTGTGAGCCATTGCACCTGGCCCATATACTTATTTTTTAAATTCATTATTATAATCACTTCTTTTGATTGGGGGTATTTAGACTATTTATAATTAATGTGATAACTGATAAGATTCATTTAAAATATAGCCTTTTGTTTTTGTTTATCTTTGATCCATCTGTACATTGTTTTCTTTTTTCTGTTTTTCTGAGGTCCCTTGAGGATTATTTAACATTATTCTACTTTATTTATTTGTGGGAGATTATTAGATATAACTATTTATTTTACTATTTTATTGGTTGTTTAAGGTTTCTAGTACACGGTTTAAAATTATAACAGTCTACCTTCAAGTGATATTATACCACTTCATGTATAGTATCTGTAGTATGTATAGTATACCCATTTGCCCCTTGCTGACCTCTATGCTATTGTTGTCATTTATTTTGCTTTTATATATGTTTTAAAGCTTATAATGCTTTGCTATTTTGCCTTAACGTGTTTTTCAAGAGGATTTTAAAAAATAAATTTAAAAAAATATTTTATATTTACCCAAATATTTACAATTTTCTGGTGTTCTCCATTGTGTAGATCCAAATTTCCATAGGAATCTATTTCTTTCTACTTGAAGGACTTCCTTTAATATGTCTGGTAATCAAATCTGTTGGCCATGTATTATATTAGCTTTTCAATATCTAATGCTTCAGTCTTTATTTTGTCTTTGTTTAAACATATATTCTCACTGGACATAGAATTCCTGAATGATATCTCATTATTTTCTTGTTAAAAATATTTTGAAAATATTTCTACATGGTTTTCTGGCTTGTATTAATATTACTTAATAAGTATGGGTTTGCTATTTATGTGATTAAAATGTTCTAGAATTAGATAGTAATAGTGAATGTACAACATTGTGAATATACTTAATGCCACTTATTTGTAAGCTTTAAAAATGATTTATATGGCAAATTTTATGTTACATGTATTTTAGAAGAATAAAAACAGACAAATAGCTTAAACAGACATTTCTTCAAATAATGTATACTCATAAGTGTATGTACCACTCAGATTCAACAGCTAACATTGTACCATTCATATTTTATCCATATTCCCAACAAATTGTTTAATTTTTGCAGGAGTATTTGTAAAGCAAACATAAGAATCATGCTATTTAAACTGTAAATTTTTCAGTGTGTATATCAATGTAATAAACTGTGTCTGTGCTATTATATATATGTCCATTTGTCTACTCTATTGCTTTCAACTACTGTCTAGTATTTCAGAATATTTCAACAACCTTGTTTTAAGTCTGTGTCCCCACAGATGAACATCTAGTCTCCAACTATGAAGTACCACAGAATGAATGGAAGACCAGCCTTGTACATTTGTACTTAGAACCCTCATGAAGAATTTTTTTTAGGATTCACACTCAGAAGTGAATATATAAACTATGCCACAAGAAATATAAAATTAATTTTGATAAAATGTATGTAAAAATAAATTTTCTGCACAGTAGGTGGTAATTACCACCGGAAGGTTTAATGCAGAAAGCTCCTCATACCTCTTGACTCTAAAAGCTCCCATTTGATTCCTCTTCTGTGAGCTACATCATTTGTCATACTTATTTGGACATATATCTTAATTCCTGAGCTTTTACTAAGGGTATGAATTGGATTTAAATACCACATTTTAGAGAAGCTACCAGAGTAGTTTTGTAAAGCAATAAATGTGAACACATCAGGGTCACTACTCTGTGAACTAGCTCCACAAAACTGCTGATAATCCACAACTCCAGCTAAACCTGTTTTATTTGGAACCTTACCACTGCCCTTCCACAGGATTTTTATGTCATCATTAGGCTTTGAATTAAGTCTGTTATCCCCTGCCTAGGCATCTCTGAACCCAAAGCCACTATTACCATTGTTACATTGTACTGTGCTATTGATAGTGGTAGCACGTGCTAATGAAATAAAGATGGCTTGTGCACATACACTGAAGTGGTATTCTCTATGGCTGCATAGAGAGAAAAAGACAAGATACCATTAATAAGATATCTTGTCTTTTTAGGTTACTTTCTTGTTAGAGAAAGTCTTGGAAGCGAAGGCAATGCTATTAGAGGGTTGTCTTAATGAAGCACTATGCCAACTTGGTAGAGAGCTTAATGAAAGTAACAGGAGGATTCGTTGGGAAGAGGGATATGTAACCCTCAGTAGAAGTGAAGGTGTCTTGAGAAAATTCTGAGAGTTAAGAAGGAATAGGGCTTGAAAACAGAGCCCAGGAAACAATAATATAGGAACAGAATTCTGGAGAATTGGAGCCCCACAATCTCATTTATGTTCCCCCACCATTCCTACTCTCCTGTGACATGTGAGAATGGTAATTTTTGAGGTGGCTAGAATGTGCCTTCAAGACATTCCTCCTTGATTGGACTTAGAACCTCTTTGGGGTCAAGGATTATATCTTCTTCAGTTATGTGTCAGCTTAGGTAATTAGCACAGCACTCTAATCAAAGTCTGTGCTTAATAAATTGTTTATGAATGAATGTACCTTGTGACATGTGTTTCTTTTCCTTTCTTTCTTTCTTTTTTTTATGACATAAGAACCTCGATGCCACAATCAGCAGGTATATAATGATATCCTTTCTCTCCACCGAGACTTCAGGGGCAGGTGACCTGTGCAGTCTTTCAGGGCCAAGCTCAGAAGGACCCCACGCTTAGAGATGAATACTCTGTGGTTACCATCCTGAAATTCTTTGTATTTTATCTTTTAATTTGTGTTTTATAAGTGATATCCTTTGAGACAATAAAGTATGCCATGGGGCAGCCAAGAGTGACACTGCCATTCCATTTCTATGTTGTCTCTCCATTAGTATAAAATATTTTTATTCTAGCACTGAATGACATGTATTTCTATTGCCACTTTCACAAATCACTACAAAATTAGCAGCTGAAAAAACACAGATTTATTATCTTACAGCTCTTTGGGATATAAGCCCAACATGAGTCTCACTGGGAAAAAAAATAAAGTATCAATAGGACTACGTTTGTTTCTGAAGGCTCTAGGGGATAATCCATTTTCCTGACTTTTCTAGCTTCTAGAGGACACTTTAATTTCTTATAGTCCTCTTTCTCCGCATTTAAAGCTAGCTAATGTGAGTTGAGCCTCACATTGCATCACTTCCATTGTCATATTTCCCTTTGCCTCTTTTCTTCTTCCTCCCTCTTCCATTTTTATGGATCCATTGAAATAATTAAGGATAATCTCCATATCATAGTGTCAGCTTATTAACAACCTTAATTTCACCTACAGACTTAATTTCCTATTACCATTTAACTTCACATGTTCACAGATGCCAGTGATTAGGATGTGAACATCTTTGGGGACCATTTTGTATACCATATGAATTAACAACCCACCAACTGAACCTGCCTCTAAGATTCTCCCTGAAAAATTATAAATGGATGGTGTGTACCTTGTATGATTAAGAAACCAGTGGCTGCTGGAATGTGAATACTTTGTAAGAAATCCAAGAGTAATCTGCTACAACATTCAGGAGAAGCCCACAATTTTAAAAAGCCAGAAAGTCAATTTAGAATTATATGATTCTTAAATAACCTCACCATTCTTTCCTTGAGAATCAAAAACCTGAATAAGAGAGTCTCTACCTAGTGAGCTAAATGGAGAGAACATGATGGTGGAAGATTTGTCTCTTCCAAGGAGCTGGAAGCTTGCTATTACTGTTTATATAAATGAGTCCTACCGGTGCTGCTCCTGTGAGGTGAGTTCCCGTTTTCCAGAATGCCTCAAAGGAGGGAAGGGAGGTAGAAATACTAGTAGCACCAGCAGTAAAATAGGATTAGAAAAGTATCTGCTGAGTGCTGGCAAATTGACAAAATCTCTTTATATAAGATATGCCTCTGGTAAAACCATTCCCTTGGTAGGGAGCATTCTTGAGTCTTAGGTTGTGGTCTACAATATAAAAACACCCAACAAAACTTCCATTCAATAAATATTTACTCTTATCCCCATACTGGTAAAAGCCATATGTGGGTGCTACACCTATTAAGATGAACATGACTCCCTGTTGTGGGCTGAAAAGAGGTCATTTTGGTTATATTAGGACAGTAATTTAAAAAAGACTTAAAAGCTTGCGTTCTTTGCAATTGAGTCAGGCTGAATGTAAAAGCTTCTTGAATTTAAAGAGCACATTCTTTATTTCCCCTCCTGCTGCCCTTAACCCCCATTTTCTTCTCCTAGCACAGCTTTGCCTGACTGGTATAGAAGGCAAATCTTTTTTAGTAAGCCATTGTTAGTGCTGAAGAAGAAAGAGCTATAAAGTCAGAACACCTAATAATTAGGAGAGTGATCCAAGGCCTGTCTGAAAGCCTGGTCTGACAATTGCTCACCTCCCCTCCATCTGTGAATACAAGGATATGGGACTGTTATAGGCCAGTGATCTGTGAATAGGAAATTGTTACAAATATATGTTTTTAATTTTTTAATTTTAGATTCAGGGCGTACAGATGCATATTTTTTTTTGTTTAGTTGGAGTCTCACTCTGTCACCCAGACTGGAGTGCAGTGGGCGCTCCTGGCCACCACAGCCTCGACCTGCTGGGCTCCGGTGATCCTTCTGCCTCAGCCTTCCGAATAGCCGGAATTACAGGCACGCACTACCACACCCGGCTAATTTTTTGATTTATTGTAGAGATGAGGTCTCGCCTGCCCAGGCGGGTCTCGAACCCACAGGATCAGGCAATCCACTCACCTCAGCCTCCCAAAGGCACGGGATTACAGGCTGAGCCACTGAGCCCGGCTATGCATATTTGTTACATGGATATATTGCGTAGTGGTGTGGATAGGGTCTCAGTAGCCCATTCCCCAGATAGTGAGTATTGTGCCCTATAGGTAGTTTCTGAACCCTAGGCCCTCTCCCTCCTCACCCCCCCAACTTATTGGTATGTTTATTATTTCCATCCTTGTGACTGTTTAGCTCCCACACATGAGAGACAGCAAGTGGTCTTTGGTTTTCTATTTTAAAGTATTATTTTTAATGTTGTGACTTTTCCTTCCTTCCAAATGTTGCATTGTCTAACTTTTCCTCATAAAATGTTAAAAACATATTGTAATTTCCCAAATGTTATTTAAAATGTCACCATGACCTGGAGACTTTGTGTCACATCAGTGATCATGTATCAAAAAAATATTAATGTAAATCCTGAGTCATGCTAAAACTGCACGTAGGCTTTGAATTCGGGGTGGGTAAAAGGCCATGAATTCTGGTTATAAATACTGGAATTAATTTGTGTTGCTTTGAGTGTGTTTTTTTGGTAAGGATGTAGACCATCTTCCTATAACCTGGTTATAGAAATTTAACACTTTTTTCTTCTAGTCTCTCCCTCTCTTTAATTGGCCATGAGCAATAGTAGCCAATTGTTGCCTGGATTGTTTCATTCTGGCAATGGCAGTAGGACCTTGAGATACTTGGGCTGAGATGCCTAGCAACTGCAGGAGTCATTTTGTGCTCCATGGCATTTCAAAAGTAGGGCCCACCAACCAGGGCCACCAACTTTTAAACTGGCAAGGAGGGAGTTTCATCAGAGAACTCAGATTTGTGAAGCAGTTGTGCTTTTTGGTAAGCCAAACCAGCCAAGAGTGGGGCACCTTCCCATTTGGGTCCTATGGACCAATTTTGGCACCAGGAATGTGTGATCCTAACTCATTAGTGTTTTTCATTTTTAATATATGGGGTACATTTCAAGGTTAGGTACATAAGTGGTCATTGTACAGGCGAGGTTTGGTCCTTCCTTGTTCTTTATTTTGCCTGGTTTGGAAACAGGTACCATTGTTAATGTTCCAATCATTTACTATAATACTACATGAAAGAGATTGGTAGTATCAGATCACTGCTGTGGGGGGGGCATAACATCATTTGTACTTTGTATTGGGATATCCTATGGTTTGTATTTTACACTTTGTTAGTCCTTAGGGTTTGCTTGAAAGCAATTTAAACATTCAGCTAGTTTTGTTTTGTTTTTGAGAGGGCATGATAGATTTCTGAAAATCACTTCACTGGGTTACAGAACCTGGTTTTGTGAGCATATTTTAGACCATGGTTAACCTGCAATTACTAAATGAGCAAATTACAGCAAGAAAATTTCAGAGCTTAAGTGATTAACCTGAATCTACAGGGTTAAATAGAGTTTTCTAAAGCTAACTATTTCTCTCTTTTCTGTCTGCTTTGGATCTGTTGGCAACTAAGCTACTGGTGTTGAGATAAGCTCAATATTTCAAGGTTAAGTAAAAATTTTTTATACAGTTCAGCCAGTTCTTACTAAAATGTAAACACTGAAAACTCATTTGAGATTTGAGAAAAAAAGACATAAAAATTTTACAAATTAAACTGCCATGGAAACTGTTTTACTCTAATTTTTGTCTACTGCCTTTATTATGCTTTCTATCAAGGCAAAGTTTAGCCATGCAAATAGGTTCCAATTTTGTCAGAGATAAAATTTGGATTTGGGTGTCTTTTGTTTTTTTTTGAGTTGGAGTCTCACTCTGTCACCCAGACTGGAGTGCAGTGGCCACTCCCGGCCACTGCAGCCTCGACCTGCTGGACTCCAGCAATCCTTCCGCCTCAGCCTTTCGAGTAGCCAGAATTACAGGCATGCACTACCACGCCCGGCTGATTTTTTGATTTATTGTAGAGATGAGGTCTTGCTGCCCAGGTGGGTCTCGAACCCGCGGGCTCAGGCAGTCCGCTCACCTCAGCCTCCCAAAGGCATGGGATTTCAGGCCGAGCCACCAAGCCTGGCTTGGGTGTCTTTTATAGAATGGTAAGTTTGTTGCTATTTCATGGCTGAAGTTTGGAGGTAAAGGTTATTAAATCTTTGTTAGTATGTATGTATATATGTTTGGATGGGTTTATATGTATGTACATATAATGTGTTTTAGACAAAATGCTACCAAATTGTTTTATAAGTAAATGAGTACTTATAAATTACATAAATAGATATAAATACTTTCCAAGTTCATGTGACTTTAATGACTCTTGGTAAATGAAAATGACTTTAATATTATTTAGCTGGAAGTGTCTTTGAAATTGTAAGCATATATTTTTGCCTGGGTCTATTAATCAGATAAATTTTGCACTTGCCTCTGTTAGATATTTTAAAGTATCCAGGTTTGGCATGAGGATTATAAGACTATAAATCTAACCAAGACCAGAATGATCTTTATTTGTATAGTTTTTTTTTTTTGGACAAGTAAGACTAATTTAAGATTGTTGGTGCAACAAAAGCGGCTGAATATTCTGAATCCCCAGTAAATCTGAATTATTGATAAAATACCCATGTATTTAACTTTAAATTTCTAATTTAGATGACATCTGATATTCACAGGCTTTGAAAATTATTAGCCAGGAGATAATTTAACATGATGACTAGCTTTGTCTAAAATCTCAGTTTTCATGAGCAATTAAGAAAACTATGGTAATCTGGAGATTATTTGGAGGTCATTTACGAAAGAAGATAGAAATAAACCAGTAAGAAGGAGAGCAAGAGATGTGAAGAAAGTTATAGGCATGAACGTGTATTTATGGTAAGGAAGGTTATAAAAAAAGAGAATAATTTTGTATGATAAAATTTTGTACTAAAGTAAAATAACTGGCTATTTAGGAAAGAGAGATGTATAGGGCAAAACAGAGAGCCCAAGCATGTCGTAAAATGGTCTGTGTAATTTTTGGTATTGCTTTTAAGCAAATACCAACAGAAAATTTACCAAAGCAATTTTTTGTATTGCTTTTAAGGTTTGTTGCCTTGGTTGAATCTTTTAAAAAATTTTTACATTATGGTTTATTTCACCAAATTTGTTGATTTATTCAAATACCATTTTCGACATTTAGCTGTTATTGCTACAAATAAATCTGTTACTTATTTATATATAGTTACATATTTGTTTATAAGTTTATAAGTAAAATATGAAGTAAATGTTATAAAGTCTCATAATCCCGTTGATAAGTGAAAGGTACATAAACAATCATAAGAATAGAGAAGCATCAAGATGGTGACGGGGCAACCCGGTCTCCGAAGCCCTCTGCAAAGGAGATCTGCAGTGGGTCTCTGACTCTCACCCTGGGGGGCTGGGGACCCCAACATTGCAACCTGCTCTTCATACAGAGCTCGGCCGCTACCACCGCTGGGACATCACAACGGACTGGACAGTTACTGCAGCGCAAACAGTGCGACTGCCGCTGCCGCCGCAGCCCCTCTCCCCGCCGCCACTGCCATCGCCGCCACTGCCGTGGCCTCTGTGATGGGTAGCATATCACACCACCTGGTCCCGAGGCGATCCACATCAAACCCCTTCAGAGAAGATCTGCTGGGATCGCTGCCACCTCTCCTGAGTCCAAGACTGTCCTGCCCATCCAGTGTAAGTCTCCTGTTGCCAGCTCAGAGGCAGGCAGCCATCTTGTTCCTGTCCAGTCCCACCCCCTCTGGGGGGAGCAGCTGAGATAGCACCACCTGCTGGCGATTCAAGGTAACAATACCAAAATGGGAGAAACAAGCTTGATAAAGACATAGACCAGAGTGCTGAACGAGGGTAATCTGAACTGTCCTTCACAGCAGACCAGGGGCAACTGACACTAACTGCAAACTAATTTACCAGCTTAAAAAGAAAACTAGAAATCAGACCTGAAAGGACATTGGACTTAAACGAAATGTCTCAGAGTGTGCTTCATTGATTCTATTAGTTTAATGACAATTCTATTCCTTCTGTATTGTTACCTTTTTTCTTTTTTCCTTTTCCTTTTCTTCTCTTTTCTTCTCTCTATAAACCATATCTTTGTATAGAGGAACAGCACACTAAAGGTGATTGGTTAGCTTGTATGTTAGCATCACTATATGTTTTATTTTTATTTTTTTATTTTTGTATGAGAGTTGGTTCGTCTGTAGCTGTGGTCTATTGTTTTTATCTGTTTCAGTATAGGCCTCTCTCTCTATTTGTTGGCACACTCATTTGTTTCCCCCTTACTCCTCTATCTCTCCACTCCTCTCTTCAACCCACTATCTACTCCATTCTCTCCTCTATGCTAACCACATTTTATTTCAGGGAGTAAACCTACAGCCCCACTGCACGAACAGATTCCAGGGCAGTGGGAAGTGGGTTCCACTTTATCCACACACCTGTCAGCGAATACCAGGACCTGCAGACAGATTTTGAATCACAGCTCTCCCCTTAAGTAAATCTCAAAACTGCAAAAAGGACCACCTCCAACCTACAGTGCAACTTCAGAATTGAACAAAGTAAGAGGACATACATAAAGAATAGGAGATTGAACAAACAGAAGTAAAACCAATCCCTTTACCCCTGAATAACAGAATTAAAGAAGATGGTGACGTGGAAGGAAAGAAAAAGTAGGGAGGGGGGAAAATCACACAAATGAAGAAAAACCAAAAAAGAATATAGGTCTTACACAGACCCCTGGGAAATCAGACACTGAAAAAACAGATTCTGGAACACAAACAATGAAGAGTCCCCAGAATGACTGGCTACATGCAACAAACCCAGATATCAAGACATTAATGGAGAGAATTAAACAAATTGAGGAGAGACAAGAGGAAAATAGGAAGGAGCTGTTGTCAGAAATGATAGCAGTAAAGAATACTGTGATGGAAATGAACAAGAGACTAATAAGCATGGAAAGCAGAATAAGCCAAGCAGAAGAAAGAATCTCAGAGCTCGAAGACCAAAATGCAGAACTAACCCAAACTGTCAAAAGCATAGAAAAGAAGCTCAAAAAGATAGAACAAAACCTGCAAGAGATGAATCATCACTTCAAGAGACCAAACCTAAGAGTAACTGGTCTTCCTGAGGCAGAAAGAAAAACAGAAGCCACACTGGAACAAACATTTCATGAAATCATTCAAGAAAACTTCCCTCATCTCATTAAGGATAAAAAAGTCAAACACAAGAGATTCAGAGAACCCCTGCAAGACAACAAATGAGAAGACCAACTCCCAGACACATAATAATTCACCTAAACAAAGTAGCTATGAAAGGAAAAATCCTAAAGGCAGCAAGAGAAAAAGGCCAGACTACCTACCAGGGAAAACCAATTAGAATAGCAGTAGATTTATCCACAGAAACCCTTCAGGCCAGGAGATCCTGGAGCCCTATCTTCAAAGTTCTAAAAGAGAAACAATTTCAATCAAGAATAACCTACCCAGCCAAACTAAGCTTCCTTAGTGAGGGAGAATTGAAATCTTTTCCACACATCCAATCCCTAAGATCCTACACTGCCAACAGACTACCTCTACAAGAAACACTTAAGAAAGTACTGAACACAGAAGAAAAAGAAAAAAGAACAACAGCATTCTTCACAAGAGTACAGGCAAAAGATTAAAAACACACATGAACCAACACCAAAACACAAAGAAAGACAACAAACAAACAGGAAAAACTCTGTAAGAACCTTATGACAGGGATCAACTCTTGAATTTCAGTTATTAGCCTAAATGTGAACGGACTAAATGCACCACTGAAAAGACATAGAATGGCAAAATGGATAAAATATCATCAGGCAAAAATCTATTGCCTTCAAGAGACTCACCTCACTAGAAAGGACACCCACAGACTCAAAGTAAGAGGATGGGAAACAAACTTTCAGGTGAACGGAATACAAAAGAAAGGAGGAGTAGTAATCTTAATTTCAGACAAAATACCCTTCAAGCTACTAAAAATCAAAAAAGATACAGAAGGCCACTACATAATGATAAAAGGCTCAATCCATCAACAAGAAATATCTATCCTAAACATATATGCACTCAACATTGGTGCGCCAACTTTCATAAAGCAACTTCTTGGAAAACTAAAGAAAGATATTGACTCTAACACTATCATAACTTGGAACTTTAATACCCCACTCACAACCCTAGACAGATCATCAGGACTAAAAATCGGCAAGGAGATCCGGAACCTCTATATGACTTTGGACCAAATGGACTTAATTGATACCTACTGAACACGCCATCCAAAGACCACAGAATACACATTCTACTCATCACCACATGGAACATATTCTAAGATCGACCACATATTCGGCCATAAATCAAGCATAAGCAAATTTAAATGGAACAAAATTCTATCTAACACCTTCTCGGACCACAGTGGAATAAAAATAAACATTGACACCAACAAAGTCCCCCCAAAACCCACAAAGACATGGACACTAAACAGCATGATGCTAAACATCTCCTGGGTCAATGACAAAATCAAAACAGGGATCAAAAGATAACTGGAAACAAATGAAAATGAAGAAACATCTTACCAAAATCTCTGGGATGCCCTGAAAGCTGTAGTAAGAGTGGAATTTATATCCCTACAAGCACACATGAAGAAAATGGAAGGAACAGAAATTCACAACCTAAGAAGCCACCTAAAGAAGCTGGAAAAGCAAGACCACAAAAACCCTAATTTCAGCAGAAGAATCCAGATCACCAAAATAAAAGCCCAAATCCAGGACATAGAAGACAAAACTATAATACAAAAAATCAATGAAAAAAATATCTGGTTCTTTGCAAGGATAAAGATTGATGGTCCCCTAGCTAGACTGACCAAGAAAAAATGAGAAAAAAACCAAATAAGCACAATCAGAAACACAAATGATGAAGTCACATCTGACCCTGAAGAAATACAAAAGATCATTAGAGACTACTACGTACACTTGTATGGAAACAAAGTTGAAAACCTTAAGGAAATGGAGGACTTTCTGACATCACACAAATTACCTAGGTTGGAACAAGAAGAAATTGAGACCCTAAATAGACCAATAACAATCAAGGAAATCGACTACGTAATAAGAAAACTTCCTACAAAAAAAGCCCTGGTCCAGATGGCTTTACAGCAGAATTCTACAAGACATTCAAGGAGGAGCTGATACCAAATCCTACTGAAGGTATTCCAGGCAATTGAAAAAGATGGAACCCTCCCCAAATCATTTTATGAAGCCAACATCACATTGATACCCAAGCCAGGTAAAGATTCAATAAAGAAAGAGAACTGCAGGTCAATATCTTTGATGAACATAGATGCTAAAATTCTCAACAAGATCCTAGCAAACCGGATTCGCAATACATCTCAAAAATCATCCACCATGACCAAATAGGCTTCATTCCTGGGATGCAAGGCTGGTTCAACATTTGTAAAACCATATGTAATTAAATACATCAACAGATGTCAAAACAAAAACCGCATGATCATATCATTAGATGCAGAAAAAGCCTTTGATGAAATCCAGCACCCCTTCTTGATAAAAACCCTTGAACATCTAGGCATACGGGGAATATACCTCAAAATAGTAAAAGGCATCTACGCGAAACCCACAGCCAGCATACTCCTAAATGGAAAAAAATTGGAATCAATTCCCCTGAAAACTGGAACTAGACAATGATGCCCACTCTCACCCCTCCTGTTCAGCGGAGTATTGGAAGTCCTGGCTAGAGCAATCAGAGAAGAGGAGGCAATCAGAGGTTTTCAAATAGGAAAAGAGGAAGTCAAGTTATCACTCTTTGCAGATGATATGATTGTGTACTGTGAAAACCCAAGAGAATTTGTCAAAGGCCTCCTTACATTGATAAAGACCTTTGGCAAAGTCTCAGGATACAAAATAAATGTGCAAAAGACAATTGCATTTCTCTACACCAATAATAAACAAACAGAAACCCAAATAAAAAACACAATTCCATTCACAATAGCCACAAAAAAATGAAATACCTTGGCATCTTCCTAACCAGAGATGTGAAAGACCTTTACAATGAAAATAACAAAACACTGCTCAAAGAAATCAAAGCTTACATGAATAAGTAGAAAAATATTTCATGCTCATGGATTGGAAGAATCAACATTGTGAAGATGTCCATCTTACCTAAGGCAATCTACAAATTCAATGCAATACCCATTAAATTACCAACAGCATTCTTCTCAGACCTAGAAAAAACAACACAGGAATTCATATGGAAACAGAAATATCCAAGAATAGCCAGAACAATCCTCAGCAAAAAAAAAACAAAGCAGGTGGTATCACAATACCAGACTTCAAACTTTACTATAAAGCTACAATCATCAAAACAGCTTGGTATTGGTACAGGAACAGGCATATAGATCAATGGAACAGAATTGAGATTCCAGAAGCAAAACCTCAATTTCTCAACCAACTCATCTTCGACAAAGCCCCCACCACCTACCACTGGGGAGAGGAGAACCTATTCAGTAAATGGTGCTGGGAAAACTGGCTGACCACATGCAGAACATTGAAACAGGACCCCTATCTATCCTCATGCACAAAGGTTAACTACAATTGGATCAGAGACTTAAATGTAAAACCTCAAACCATAAGAACCTTAGAAAATGAAGGAAATACTCTCATGGAAATTGGAACTGGCATCCAATTCCTGTGCAAAACCCGAAACCCACAGGTCATAAGAGAGAAGATAGACAAATGGGACCTTATTAAACTGACAAGCTTCTGCAAAGCCAAAGAAACCATCAAGAGAGCAGGGAGACAGCCTACAGACTGGGAAAAAGTATTTACCAACTCTACGTCTGACCAAGGCTTAACATCCTGGATCTACAAGGAGCTGAAACATACTGAAAAGAAGAAAACAAACAACTCCATTATAAAATGGGCAAAATATATGAATAGACACTTCATAAAAGAAGACATCCGAGCAGCCAACAACCACATGAAGAAATGCTCAACCTCACTAATCATCAGGGAGATGCAAATCGAAACCACACTGAGATACCACCTAACTCCAGTCAGAATGGCCATTATCAACAACTCAAAAAATAACAGCTGCTCGAGAGGGTGTGGTGAAAAGGGAACACTTCTACACTGTTGGTGGGAGTGTAAACTAGTGCAACCTCTGTGGAAAGCAGTGTGGCATTTCCTAAGAGCTCTAAAAATTGACCTTCCATATGACCCGCAATCCCCCTACTGGGAATATACCCAGAAGAACACAAATCACTGTATAAAAAAGATACCTGCACATGTATGTTTATCGCAGCGTTGTTCACAATAACAAGGACCTGGAAACAACCATGCTGCCCATCAACAGAGGACTGGATTAAAAAAATTTGGTACATATACATAATGGAATACTACACAGCCATAAAAAAGAACAAAATCATGAATTTCGCAGCTACCTGGATGGAACTAGAGTCTATAATTCTGAGTGACCTCTCACAGAAACAAAGATCTGAGTATCACATGTTCTCACTCATATAATGGACCTTGAACATCCATTGTAATACTATAAGAAAATGACTGATGGTACTGGGAAACTATGGGGGGGGTAATGGGATTAACAGTAGCAAATATCTGTCTGGGGATGGGAAAATACCTCTTATCAACAGGGTGCCTGAAACACTTAACTGTACCCCACAAAACCATAATAAATAATATTGATTAATAAAACAGACAAAAAAAGAAAGAAAAAAACAAAACAAACAAAAAATAATAATAATCATAAGGTAACTACAAAGAAGACTCACAGTGTGCAATACAATAATTAAAGATAAACTGTTTAATGATTTCTGGGTAGATGCCATGGGGAAAGGGAGTCATCCCTGTAGAAATTAAATTTTGCCTACTTTTGAAGGAAGATTCTTGAGACAATGAGGGAGTGGATGAAACAATGGAACAGAGCTAATTCATGAAGAAGAGAATAATATATATGTAATTACAGTAAAAGGGTATGGCATAAATGTGAACCAAGAAAGGAATTCCAAAGCTAGAAACTAATGAACATGCAGGGTAGTAACGAGAGAAGATATGTTGATTGACAAACAAAAACCAAACAAAACCCATATAATTTATTCTACAGACTAGAGGTTATTATTCTTAAATTTCAAATTGATCACCCATGGACCATATTAAAATGGAGATTCCTGTCCTTCTTGCAGAGATTCTATTTCAGGAAATGACCTTGATGGTTCTATTCCAAAAATGAAATACATGGAATCATGGAGTGCTGTTGCAAAGTGTCAGGTAATATCTTAGTTTGCTAGGGCTATGTAAGAATACCACAGACTGGGTGACTTCAGCAACAGAAATTTCTTTTCTCACAGTCAGGAAGCTGGAATTCCCAGATCAAGGTGTCAGTAAGTATGATTTCTTCTGAGACCTTTTCCCTTGGCTTGAGGGGTTAGCTGCATTCTTGTCATATCCTTTCATGGTCTTTCCTCTATGTGTGTACATATCATGTCTCTTCCTTTTCTTATAAGAACAACAGTCATATTAAATTAGGACCTCACCCTATGAGCCTCATTTTAACTTATTCTTAAATATGGTTATAATTTGAGGTATTAGGGGCAGGGACTTCAACATAGGAATTTTAATGAGGAGGGGGACACAATTCAGCCCATGCTGGGCTTAGACAATCAGAATTCTACTGACACTGTGTAAAATGTGTACTGACACTGTGTAAAATGGTGAGAAGTGAACGTCCCAGTAAGGTAAACCATTCAGAATCACATGAGTAAAATGATATAAGTAATCATGGTTACAGCTGAGAATCCACTGAGTAACCACTATGAGTTAATTCTGTTTTAAACATTTTTAATATTTTATTTCCTATAGTAATGTTTTTATTTTTTATTCTAAAGATGCGGGGTAAAATTCTGGATTAGTTATGCAAATGTTTATTATACAGGTACCCTTGTTGATGAGGTATGGACTCTCTCCCAATGAGCAGGTTGCCACAACTGCCAATCCTGCCTCCTTCCCCCAGCAGTTTCCCTCTTTTGTCGATCCTTTTCTTATAGTATTATGGTAATTGTTCAAGGTCCACTTATGAGTGAGAACATGTGATACTCATCTCTTTTTTCATGCGATAGATCTCTCAGCATTATAGACTTTAAGTTGACCCAAGTTGCTGTGAAGTTCATAATTTTGTCCTTCCTTATGACTGTGTAATATTCCACGGTGATTATGTGCCACATATTTTTTTATCCAGTCCTCTTTCGATGCACAGCATGGTTTGTTCCATGTTTTTGCTATTGTGAACAATGCTGCAATAAACATATGTGTGAAGGTATCTTTTTCATAGAGTGAATTGAGTTCCCCCAGGTATATTCCCAGGAAGGGGATTGTGGGGTCGTATGTAAGGTCAATGTTTAGATCCTTTAGGAATTGCCATACTGTTTTCCACAGAGGTTTTACTAACTTACACCCACACCAGCAGTATAGAAGTGTTCCCTTTTCCCTGCATTCCTCCATCATCTGTTGTTTTTTGAATTATTGATGATGGCCATTCTGAATGGAGTTAGGTGATATCAGTGTGGTTTTATTTTGCATTTCTTTGTTGATTAGAGAGGCTAAGCATTTTTTTCATGTATCTCTTGGCTGCTCATATGTCTTCTTTAGAGAAATGTCTATTCATATCTTTTGCCCATTTTGTAATGGGGCTGTTTGTTTTGTTCTTTTTGTCATGTTTAAGTTTCTTGTAGATCCTAGATATTAGGCCATTGTCAGCCATACAGTTGGCAAATATGTTTCCCATTCTGTGGGCTGTCCTTCTGCTCTCTTGATGGTTTATTTGGTTTTGCAGAAGCTTGTCAGTTTGATGAGGTCCCCCTTGTCTATCTTATTTATTAAGGTATGGGCATTTAGGGTTCTGATCAGGAATTGGTTGTTAGTTCCAATTTCCGTTTTCTAAGGTTCTTATAGTTTGAAGTTTAACATGTAGGTCTTTGATCCATTTAGAGTTGAATTTTGTGTATGGTGAGAAGTAGGGGT
Source organism: Carlito syrichta (assembly GCF_000164805.1). Classification (NCBI taxonomy): domain Eukaryota; kingdom Metazoa; phylum Chordata; class Mammalia; order Primates; family Tarsiidae; genus Carlito; species Carlito syrichta. The sequence goes on along the minus strand of NW_007249928.1, from coordinate 513,074 downwards.
TTTGCTTCAATCTTCTGCATGTGATCAGCCAGTTTTCCCTGCACCATTTGCTGAATAGGTTCTCCTCTCCCCAGTGATTGTTGTTGGAGGCTTTGTCAAAGATGAGTTGGTTGAGAAATTGGGGTTTTGCTTCTGGAATCTCTATCCTGTTTCATTGGTGTATATGCCTGTTCTTGTACCAATACCAGGTTGTTTTGATTATTGTAGCTTTATAATAAAGTTTAAAGTCTGGGAGTGTGATACCTAGTGCTTTTTTTTTTTTTGCTGAGGATTGTTTTGGCTATTCATAGTCATTTATGTTTCTATATGAATTCCTGTATTGTTTCCAGGTCTGAGAAGAATGCTGCTGGTAATTTAATGGATATTGTGTAGATTGCCTTGGATGGGAAGAATATCTTCACAATGTTGATTTTTCCTATCCATGTGCATGGAATATTTTTCCATTTGTTTGTTTTGTGTCATCTTTTATTTCTTTGAGCAGTGTTTTGTAGTTCTCATTGGAAAGGTCTTTCACATCTCTGATTAGGAAGGTGCCAAGGTATTTCTTTTTTATTGGCTATTGTGAATGGAATTGTACTTTTTATTTGGGTTTCTGTTTGTTTATTGTTGGTGTAGAAGAGTGTGACTTTCTTTTGCATATTTGTTTTATAATCTGAGACTTTGCCAAAGTCCTTTAACAGTGCATGGAGGTTTTTGATAGGTTCTCTTTGGTTTTCAAGGTATAGAATCATGTTGTCTGCAAAGAGGGCTAACTTAACTTCCTCTTTTCCTATTTGGATAGCTCTGTTCTTCTTCTCTTGTCTGATTACTCTAGCTAGGGCTTCCAAAACTATGTTGAAAAGGAGGGGTGAGAGTGGGCATCCTTGTCTTGTTCCAATTTTTAGGGAAAATGGTTCTAATTTTGGTCTGTTTAGCAGTTTGCTGGCTGTGGATTCATCGTAGGTGGCTCTTACTATGTTGAGGTATATACCATCTATGCTTAGATGTTTGAGGGTTTTTATAAAAAGGGGTGCTAGATTTTACAAAAACTTTTTCCAAGTCTAATGATATAATCATGTGGTTTTGATTTATATGTCTTTTAATGTTTTTAATTCTATTTATGGTGTTGTGTATGTTGAACCAGTCCTGCAACCTGGGATGAAGCCTACATAGTCATGGTGGATGATTTTTTAGATGTGTTGTGGGATCCAGTTTGCTAGGATCTCATTGAGAATTTTTGCATCTATGTTCACCAAGGATATTGGCCTATAGTTCTCTTTCTTTGTTGGATCTTTACTTGCTTTGGTTATCAATGTGATGCTAGCTTCATAAAATGATTTGGGGAGACTTCTATCTTTCTCAATTGCCTGGAAGGCTTTCAATAGGATTGGTATCAGTTCCTCCATGTATGTTTTCAAGAATTCTGCTGGAGCTGGTCTTGGTGGTTCAGCCTGTAACCCCAGCACTTTGGGAGGCCAAGGCTAGTCTATTGCCTTTGCCTGCAGGTTCAAGATCAGCCCAGGCAACTTGGTGAGACCTTGTCTCTACAATAAATAAAAAGAAAAATTGCCAGGTGTGATAGTGCAAACCTGTAGTTCCAGCTACTTGGAAGATTGAGGCAGAAGGATCACCACAGTCTAGCAGGTCAATGATCAGTGACCATGAGTGAGACTCCAACTCAAAAAGAAAAAGAAAAAAAGAATTCTGCTGGAAAGTCATCTGGTTCAGGGCTTTCTTTTTTGTAGGTAGTTTTCTTATAACATAGTCAATTTCCTGGATTGTTATTGCCCTGTTTAGAGTCTTGATTTTTTCTTATTTCAAGTGGGGAGGTTGTGTGATGCCAGAAAGTCCTCCATTTCCTTTAGGTTGTCAAGTTTCTTTCCATACAAGTGTATATAGGGGTCTCTGATAATCTTTTGTATTTCTTTTGGGGTCAGTTGTGACTTGATCTTTTACATTTTTGATTTTGTTTATTTGGGCTTTTTCTCTCTTTTTCTTGATCTATCTAGTTAGGGGGTTCATCAGTCTTGTTTATCATTTTAAGAACCAGCTTTTTGTTTCATTGATTTTCTGTATTATCTTTTTGTCTTTTATGTCCCATATTTATTGTATTATTTTAGTGATCTGGATTCTTCTACTGAAGTTAGGGTTTTGGTGGTCTTGCTTTTCCAGCTTCCTTAAGTAATTTGTTAGATTGTTAACTTGTGATCTTTCCATTTTCTTCATGTGTGTTCATAGAGATTCTTATAGTTCTCACCTTTCTTATCTACTCTTTACCTCTGAGAAAACTGAGATTTAGGAACATTAAGTAACTTGCCAAAATAATGTAAGTAGTAGAATCAAAGTATGGACCAAGGTAATCTAACTTCATAGGCAAGTCTTTTACTCACTTTAATTAACTAATTTTATTTTCATAAATCACATGGCTGTTTTTATGCTGAGTGACAAGGATGGCATATCTAGAGTAAAAATGGCTGAGAGAGAAGCTGAGATCATTTTGCCTCATTGCCCACATTGCCCATGAAACATAATTTAAAGAGAAGAAATTATAAGGTAACATGATGACCAAGTATAGACACAAGAAGGAATGAGAATAAATCTTCCATAGATCAAACAGCAAAGCATTTCTAGAGTAATGGGGAAATAAAAGAGCAAGCATAGAAAAAGCTTTTAACAAAGGCAATAATGATCACTAGTAATACATCCTATATTGTGTCAAACATTGAGTTACATTTTTTTTGTGCATGTTATTTATTCCTCACAACAAACAAGTCAGATGGGTATTCCACCCTTTGATTTGCAGAAAAAAGGTAGCATGAAGAAGTCTTGTAATTTGCTCCATTAAGTTAAGTGGGTACTAAGATGTGAACACTGTATAAAGACTAACAGAATCTGGTACAAAGTTCTTTGTTGAGTACACAGTTGAGGATTAGACTGTTGGCAATTGGAATATGAATATGCATAATCATACAAATACTCACCTGTAAATTTCTTACTTTATCCTTATTGCATTCAGACTTCCTTTATTTCACAGGTTCTATAATTATTTTTGGAGCCTAAGAAGCCCAGCTACTGTGATGCCATTGTGAGAAGCTTATGTCTTATTCATTTTTTTTTTGAGTTGGAGTCTCACTCTGTCTCCCAGACTGGAGTGCAGTGGCTGCTCCCGGCCACCGCAGCCTCAACCTGCTGGGCTCCGGTCATCCTTCTGCTCAGCCTTCCAAGTAGCTGCAACTACAGGCGTGCACTACCACACCCAGGTAATTGTCTTATTCATTTTTTTTAACATTTTTAGATATGAGGTCTCACTGTGTTGCCCAGGCTGGCCTTGAACTCCTTGAGCACAAGTGATTCTCTTGACTTGTTTTCCCAAAGTACTGGGATTACCGGCTTGAGTCACTGTGCCTGGCCTACTCTGCCATTCATGTCTTTTAAAAATTGATTTATTTTAAGGATATGCAGTACAGTTTAGGATTAGATGCAAATGGTCTTTATATAGGTTAAGTCTGGTACCGACAGTCTGCTTTGAAATCAAGTACCCTTATTGATGAATTATGCTGCCCGATAGCAGTTTCTCACTACTGTCAAGCCCTTTTAAAAATAGTATTTTGATAATTGTTCAGGGTCCACTTATGAGTGAGAACATGTAGTACTTAGTTCTTTGTTTCTGTGATAGATCACTGAGTATGATTAACTCTAAATTCACCCAAGTTGCTGTGAAGTCCATATGTTTGTCCTTCTATAAAGCTGAGTATTATTTTATTTCAGTCCATTTTTGATGGGCGGCATGGTTAGTTCTATGTTTTCCTATTGTGGATAATGCTAAAATAAACATGCAAGTGCAGTTATCTTTTTCATAGAGTGATTGGAGTTCCTCTGGGTATATACCCAGAAGGGGGATTGCTGGGTTGTATGGAAGGTCAATTTTTAGATCTTTCAGGAATCACCACACTGTTTTGCACAGAGTTTGTACTAGTTTACACTCCGATCAACAGTGTAGAAGTGTTCCCTTTTCCACACATCCTCTCCAACATCTGTTGTTTTTTGTTATTGATGATGGCAATCCTGACTGGAGGTAGGTGGTATCTCAGTGTGATTTTAATTTGCATTTGTTTGATGATTAGTGAGGGTGAACATTTTTTCACATATATGTTGGCTACTTGTATGTCTTCTTTTGAGAAGTATCTATTCACATCTTTTGCCCATTTTTTATATGGCTATTTGTTTATTTATTTTTGGCACATTTGAGTTTCTTGTAGATCCTATATGTTAAGCCTTTGTCAGATATACATTTGGAAAATATTTTTTCCCATTCTTTGGGCTGTCTTCCCACTTTCTTAATGGTTTCTTTTGATTTGTAGAAGCTTTTCCGTTTAATTATGTGCCACTTGTCTGTCTTATCTCTTATGGCATGGACACTTGGTGTTTTGATCAGAAATTTCTATAAGGATGTCTCCGGCATTTTCTAAGGTTCTTATAGTTTGAGGTCTCATGTTTAGGTCCTTGATCCACTTAGAGTTGAATTTTGTGTGTGGTGATATGTAGGGGACTGGTTTTAATCTTCCATATGTGGTCAGCCATTTTTCCCACCAGCATTTACTGAATAAGTACTCCTTTCTCCAGTGATTATTAGTGGAGACTTTGTAGAAGATGAGTTGGCTTGGAAATTGAGGTTTTGCTTCTGGAATCGATATCCTGTTCCACTGGTCTATATGCCTGTTCTTGTAAAAATACCAGGCTATTTTGATTATTGTAGCCTTATAATAAAGTAAAAAGTCTGGATGTGTGAAACCTACTGCTTTGTTTCTTCTGCTGAGGATTGTTTAGGCTATTCATGGTTTTTTATGTTTCCATATGAGTTTCTGTATTGTTGTTTCTAGGTCTGAGAAAAACAATGTTGATAATGTAATGGGTTTTGCATTGATTCTGTAGATTGCCTTAGGTAGGATGGACATCTTAACACTGTTGATTCTTCCAATCCAAGAGCATGGAATATTTTTCTATTCATTTGTGTCATCTTAAATTTATTTTAGTTGTGTTTTATAGTTTTCATTGTAAAGGTCATTCAATTCTCTTGATAGGAAGATGTGGAGGTATTTCCTTTTTTTTTTTGCTATTGTGAATAAGATGGTGCTTTTTATTTGGTTCTCTGCCTGTTTGTTTTTGGTGTATAAGAATGTGACTGCCTTTTGCACATTGATTTTGTACTCTGAGACTTTGCCAAAGTCCTTTATCAATGCAATGAGTTTTTTTGACAGATTCTCTTGGATTTTTTTTTTTTTTTTGAGTTGGAGTCTCACTCTGTCGCCCAGACTGGAGTGCAGTGGCCACTCCAGGCCACTGCAGCCTCAACCTGCTGGGCTCTGGCGATCCTTCTGTCTCAGCCTTCTAAGTAGCTGGAACTAGTGTGCTACCATGCCCAGCTAATTTTTGATTTATTGTAAAGATGAGGTCTTGCCAAGTTGCCCAGGTGGATCTAGAATCCTGTCATCAGCAAAGAGGGATATCCTGACTTCCTCTTTTTTAATTTGGATAACCTGATTTCCTTCTTTTGTCTGATAGTTCTAGGTAGGACTTCCAACACTTTGTTGAACAGGAGAGGTAAAAGTGGGCAACCTTGTCCTGTTCCAGTTTTCAGAGAAAATGCTTTAGATTTCTGTCTGTTTAGCAATATGTTGACTGTGGGTTTCTCATAGATGGCTCTTACTATTTTGAAGTTTGGTCCCTTTATGCCTAGTTATTCAAGAGTTTTTATCAAGAAGGGATGCTGAATTTTATCAAAAACTTTTTCAGTGTTTATAATATAATCAAGTGATTCCTATTTTCCCATCTATTGATGTATTTAGTTACATTTATGGTCTTGCAGATGTTGAACCAGCCCTGTATCCTGAGAATGAAGCCTACTTCCTCATGGTGAATAATTTTTTAAATGTTTTGTTGGATCGGATTTGCTAGAATCTTGTTGAATATTTTTGCACCTATGTTTGTCAGCGATATTGGCCTATAGTTCTCATTCTTTGTTGGATCTTTACCTGGATTAGATATCAGTGTGATTTTAGCATCATAAAATGATTTGGAGAGAGTTCTGTCTTTCTCGATTGCCTAGAACACTTTCAGTAGGATTGGTATCAGCTCCACTTTGTATGTTTTGTAGAATTCTGCTGGAAAACTGTCTGGTCCAGGACATTTTTTTTGTGGGTAGATTTCTTAGGACAGAATTAATTTATTGGGTTGTTATTGTTCTATTTAATGTCTCAAATTCTTCTAGTTTCAAACTTGGGAGCTAGTGTTATGTCAGAAAGTCCTTTATTTCTTTTAGGTTTTTGAGTTTGTTTCCACAGAGGTGAGCACAGTAATCTCTGATAATTTTTTGTATCTCTTTGTGGTCCATTGTAATCTGATGTTTTCCATTTCTAAATGTGTTTATTTCAGTTTTTTCTTGGTCAATCTGGCTAGGGGTCCATCAATCTTGTTTTTATTTTTTTAAGAACCAGCTGTTTCTGGTTTTGTTTTGTTAACTTGTTTCTATGATATTTTTGTCTTCTGTGTCCTGTATTTGGGCTTTAACAGTGGCAATCTAGATCTTTCTGCTTAAGTTAGGATTTTGGCGATCTTGTCTTTCTAGCTCTCTTAGGTGATTTGCTAGGCTGTTAACTTTTGATCTTTTCATTTTGTTGATGTGTGTTCATAAAGAAATGAATTCTCCTCTCAGTACTATTTTCATGGCATTCCAGAGGTTTTGGTAAAATGTGTCTTTATTTTCATTTTTTCCCAGAAATCTTTTAATTTCTTCTTTGATTTCTTCTTGACTCAGGAATTATTCAGCATCATGTTCTTTCGTGTTCATATCTTTGTGGGGTTTGTGGAAAGTTTTTTTGTGTTGATATTTATTTTTATTCCACTGTGATGTGAGAAGGTGCATGGCAGTATTTTTATCTTATGAAATTTGTTTATGCTTAGTTTATGATCAATAATGTGATTGATCTTGGAGTACATTCTGTGTGGTGGTGAGTAGAATGTATATTCCATGGTTGTTGGGTGGAATGTTTTGTAGGTGTCTATTAAGTCCATTTGGTCAAGCATCATGTTGAGGTTCCAGATCTCCCTGTTGACTTTTTGCCTTGATGATCTATTCAGGATTGTTAGTGGGGTGTGTAAGTCTCCAACTATGATAGTGTTAGAGTCAATATCTCTTTTTCGTTCACCTAAAAGCTGTTTTATGAAAGTTGGTGCTCCTGTCTTGGATGCATACATGTTTAGGATAGATATTTCTTGTTCATGGATTCAACCTTTTATCATTATGTAGAGTCCTTCCATATCTTTTTAAATTTTTGGTAGTTTAAAGGATATATTGCTTGACACCCTTTAATCTATCACAACCCCTGCTGCCTTTTGTGTTCTGTTTGCCTGAAAATTTGTTTTCCATCCTCTAATTTTGAGTCTGTGAGTGTTCATTCTGGTGAGCTGAGTCTACTGGAGACAGCATATTTTTGCATCATGTTTTTTAATCTAGTTTTTTATTCTATGTCTTTTCAGTCTTGCATTTAGTCCATTCACATTCAGGCTAATTATTGAGATGTGAGAGTTTAGCCCTGTCATGAGATTCTTACAGAGTTTGTTGTTTTTGCTATTTGTTTGCTTATTTGTTTGTTGTCTTTCTTTTGATTTTTGGGTTGATATATGTGAGTGTTTTCAATCTTTTTCCTGCATTTTTGGGAAGAACGTTGTCATTCTTTTTTTCCCATCTTCTGTGTTTAATATTTTCTTAAGCATTTCATGCAAAACTGGTATAGAGGTGGCAAAAACTCTTAGAAATTGGATGTCTGGGAAAGATTTTAATTTTCCATCACAGATGCAGCTTAGCTCAGTTGGGTTGGAAATTCTTGGTTGGAATTGTTTATCTTTGAGACTTTGAAGACTGTACTCCAGTTTCTTCTAAACTGTAGTGTTTCTGTTGATGTCTGCTGCTATTCTAATTGGTCTTTCTAAGTAGGTAGTCTGACCTTTCTCTGTCACTGCCTTTAGGATTTTTTTCTTTTATGTCTACATTGTGTAAGCAGATTACTATGTGTCTAAGAGTTGTTATTCTCATTTGATGTCTTGCAGGATTTCTCTGAGTCTCTTGTGTTTGAATGGTCACATCTCTGATGAGATGGGGAAAGTTTTCTTAGATAACTCCAGGGATTGTTTATTCCAGGGTGGTCTCTGTCTCTTGATCTATCTCAGGAATGCCAGTTAAGCATGGATTCAGCCTCTTGATATAGAGTACATCTCTTGGAAGCTTTGTTCTGTCTTTTTAAGCTTCTTTTCTATGCTTTTAATAGTTGGAGACAGTTCTTGTTGTGGTCCTCAATCTCTGAGATTCTTGCTTCTGTTTGGTTAATTCTGCTTTCCATACATGTCAGTTTGTTATTTATTGCATGTACTGTCATTTTTATTGCCATAATCTCAATTATCAACTCCTTCATTCTTTCCCCTTGTCTGTACTCATTTCTATTAACTATCTCTATTAATATCTTGATATCTGTGTTTGTGGTTTGAGATCTGTCATTCTGGGGGCTCTTCAATGTTTGAGTTCTGAAGTCTATGTTCTCAGGTTCTGTCTTCCCAGGAGTCTGGATGGGACCTATGTTTGTTCTTCTTCATTTGAGATGGTTTTCTTCCCCCTTTCCCCCTTCTTTATTTCCATTACTCTGTGATGGGGGAATAGCTTTCACTTCTTTTTGTTCAATCCCTTATTCTTCCTTGTGTAGATCCTCTGCATTTCTTCAATTTTGATTCTGGGTTGGGGATGCCGAGGATGTACTTTTTGCAGTTTTGAGGTTTGATTAAGGTGTGATGGGGAGCTGTGGTTTAGAAGCTATCTAGAGTTTACAGTATCCATTGACAGGTGTGTGGGCCCCTGGAATGCACAATTTACTTCCCTCTACCTTACAGTTTGTCCATGCAGTTAGGCCATATGTATACCCTCTGAAAGCAAAATGAGATAAGAAAAAGGAACAAAACAGGAAAAGGAAGAAGAGATATGGAAGGAAGGTGAAGAGAGAGAATAAGAAGGAAAACAGTCACTCCAACTAATGAATAAACAAAGAAGCAAGCAAAAACAAAACAAACAAACGACAAAAAACTTGAAAACTTGGTGATGTACTTGCCCTCAAAAATACCCATACACAAACAGAAATACTAAAAAAGCTTTTTAAAAAGGCACAAAAACCAAAAACAATACAAATAACATAAAAAAGAGAAAAAACAAAAAGACCTCCCTCTGTGGTTGTTTCTGGAACTTTGGGTTGTATTCCTTTTCTTTTCTTTTTACTGCAGTTCCTAAGTACTGCTGCTGCTTTTGTCTGCCCCTGTGGTGGGGAGCAAGCTCTAGTCTCCAGCGTCTCCTCTCCAATCTAAGTGCAGGCCAATCAGTTTGCTTTCAGCATGGGTCAGATGCTCCATGGACTGCTGAGGTTGGAGGGTGAATCCAATCCAGACTCACCCCAACTCATCCACTGCTGTTTCTGCTGCTACTGTTATGTCCCCACTTGGATCAGATGTGTCTGTGCCTGGTCTAGCATGGCTGTGGGGCATTCTGTCTCTCTCTGTCCTCTCCTGAAGTTTCCTCTCTGGATCAGTGATGGTCAGTCCCAGAGGGGTGCAGAGATCATCTCTGGGTCTCAGGTTGGAGGCTGAACAGAGGTCTCTGCCTGGTCCTGGGACAGAGAAAATGGCAGCAGTCTGTGTCTCCTCACTGGCAGTGGTGCTTAGCTCCAGATTTCCTCTGCACAACTTCTATATGGTTCCTGCTGCCAGTGCCCAGCCTGCTGTCACAGGTGGTGGCATGGGCCACATACTAGCTGCTGAGGAGCAGCTGATTTCTGTTGCTTCCTTCAAAGAGACCCCAAAGAATGACAGAAGAGCCTGAACCTCAGGGGCTCCCTTCTCAGAGCACTGGTGAGTTTCAGTCATCTCTAGAGGGGAATCCCAGGTGCTTGATCCTGAGTCTCTTCTCAGACAGACTTTTCCTCACCTTCCTGCACACCTCCATGTGCACAGACTGTCTTTATGGACACCCATCCTTGCACAGACTCTCATACTTCCACTGGTTCTGTTTCCATTTTACATTGCTTCCACCATTTCTTGACTTCCGGGTGTCCTGGTGTCCTTCTTATGGTTCTCCTAGGACCTGCAGGTCACAGGGTGAGAGCAGCTGAAACAGAGACACACAGGCCTCCTGGAGAACAGAACAGAGCAGTGAGGATGACCCAGCTCTGTCCCTTTCACATTTTTAGTAAATGTTCTATTAACTAATCTTTGTGCTATTGAGTTACAGGACTTTGGCTCCTAGGACTGGATAAAAGTGACTCTTGCTAAATCTCACCAGTCAGGGCCTCATCTTCTGACCCAGGAGAAGGTGACAATAAAATCAACTGCCTTTATAGTACATAGGGCCAAAAATTAAAGTTATTCAATCTCTCTATGCCCAGGGGCTATCGCAGAAGAGGTGGGTGTATGAGACTATAAGGGCTGATTTTTGAGAGATAAAATTAATTCAGAGTTGTCTAAAAATTAATGCAGGCATCCTCCAGGGACACCAGACCATGCTAGTCCTCATGATCTCTAAAATAGCTATCATCTTTACACTTATCACTATATTATCTTTCTATGTCTCTTGTAATGCTGTGCCAGATACAGGAAAAGGAAAAAACAAAATCAAGGGCCCGGATCATAATAACTTGTAATATGGATCCAATTCAGTATAGTTTTTTTAAGACTAACCTCTAGACCTGACCTCCTTCTTGCTTTTAAATAATTGGTTATAAAATCAGGTGAAATCATGTCCTACCTCCATAATCCGACATCACTGATGTGGAAAATATTGTCACTGAGTGAACAATTTTAGGAATATGCTTCCTAGCTCCATGGGACCTTGCCAGGTAAATGGAATAGACAACACTATGTATAAACCTTCCTAGCAAGTTGGAACCTCCTGCTGTTTATTAACCTACACATACATTCTAAAAAATGATGTTGACCAAAAAGGGAAACCGAGGACTGAACTTGACATTTTTTCATACCCAAATATCTACAAAAAAGAATTCACTAAAACGGTTTTATTTTTCTATGACCCTATATACTAATTTTGTTTTTCAACCTAACTCTGGCATAGCATCATATAACAGATAAAAAAGGCAAACTAAAAATCCCTTGATAGAAATCATGGATATAACTGACAGTGGAGAATGTTATAGGCTGGAAAGAAGCAATTTTGGTTATTTTAGAATGGTCATTTGGAAAAGACTTAACAACTTATGTTCTTTGTAATTGAATCAGGCTGAATGTAAAAGCTGCTTGAATTTAAAGTGCACATTCTCCTTCCCCAAACTGCCTGTAATCCCTTTTTTCCTCTTCCAGCACAACTTTACTTGACTCTTCTAGAAGGCCAATCTTATCTAGTAAGCCATTGCTGGTGCTGAAGAAGAAATAATTGTCAAGCCAGACCACCTAATAATTAGGAGAGCAGTCCAAGGTTGACAGGAGTGTGTCTGAAAGCTTGGTGTGGGCATTTCCCACCTCCTCTCTATCTGTGAATACAAGGACATCATACTGTTATAGGTCAGGGCTCTGGAAATAGGAGATTAGTACAATTATGCTTTAAAACAATATAAAACTGTCATTTTAAATGTTGTGACTTTCTCTTACTCCCAAATGTTGCAATTGTCTGTCTCTTCCTCTAAAATATTGTCAAGAACATATTTTAAATTCTCAAATATTATCTAAAATGTCAGTATGACTGGGATACTTTGTATCATGTCAGTGATCACGTATCAAAACCAAATTAATGTAAATTCTGATTCATGCCAAAACTGTGCATAACCTTCAAACTCAGGATGGGTGAAGGGCTGTGAATTTTGGACATATATACTAGAATAAATTTGTGTTGTTTTGAGCAGGTTTTTTAGTAAGGATGCCGACCTGTCTCCCTGTAACTTGGTTATAAAAATTAAGTACTTTATTTTCTCCCAGTCTCTGCCTCTCCACTTTGATTGTCTACATGACATAGCAGCTGATTGTTGCTCAGATCATTTCACCCCCATGTTTTAAATAAGATCAAGATAGAAAATAAGGCAAAATTTTTCACTGCATCTCTGACAACCTGAGGTGGTGAGCTAAGGTTGGAAAACAGAAAACTGAGGTAATCTATGTAGATGTTGAGAAGCGAAGATAGGATGGAAAAGTTGCCTGGTAGTAGCCAGGAAGTGAATGGTCTTCAAAGCACATAAGGGAAATTTATTGGAGAGAAGCTAGATGATTCCTATCTTTATTGATGTTTAAAAGTAACTAACTGCATTATTTTTGAGTTATTATGGGGAGGGCAACTAAAATATTAGTTAATGGTGAAGGATGGGAGACAGAATGTACTTGGAAAATGGCAGGTAGCCATGAAAAATTGCTTGGATGAAATATCCTCTTTCTGCCACATTATCACCAGAATTAAACAAGAGATGGTGAGGAAGAGTGGAAGGTCAGTTTGGGAAGGCTTTTTAGGAGTGCTAAGGAAATAATCTTCTTTTCTTACCAAAGCACATTGTCCCTCCAGCATCCCTCCCCTTCAGAGACACGCCAGACTGATTATTTGTGAGGTATAAAAACTCCATAGCTACTGTTGGCTGGGGGAGTGTCTTGATGACCAAAGAAAGGTGAGAGAATGCGGCTCCTCATTGTCCTGGGGAGCGACTAAAGACCCTAAAAAGACCAAAGAGGGTAGGATTCTTGAGGCAGACAACTGAGGGGGGGTTATTAAGACCAAGGTTATTGAGAAATTACAGGAGCCTAGTGTACTTATGATGTAATGAACCACAAGCACCAAAGGAAGGCATGTGGGGAAGAGGCTCTTTAAATTCAAGTCCAAGAGTGGTGGTAAGGTTAGATGATCCTACCCAAACTTCTCTTTTTTATTGCCCCCTCCCTTACTCCCAAGAATTTTCTCTGTCCTTTCCTGGCAAAAACTCATTTTAATTAAGCCCCCCTTTACCCATTTTAATTAACCCCCCTTTGTATTTATCCACCAATCTCTTTCCAAATTTAAAAGCCCTTCTGAGTTTACCTTGTTGCCATTAAAGTTGCAGAAGACACAGAGGAGAGTGTAAAGACTAATTTACATGAGTTCAAATAATACATCTTCTCACAGAAGTGCAACTACTTCAAGAAAGCAGAATGGAAGAAGGGTCAATACATTTTAACTATTAACACAGACTGAATAGGAGCCTGAGTCAAATGCAGCTAGGCCAAGTCCATGAGATACTACAGAACTACATTATTCCAAGATATGATACCAGCATGAAGCACAGATAGTGATTATTATAAAATAAACAAGGTGAGGGAGGTCCCCTTTCAGAGTAGACATGTGTATATCTTTGTGAGTTCTCTGATGATAGCAAGGGAAGTAGGAGAAGTGAAGAGGCAAATATATGAAAAGGCGGAGAAGTGAGGCCTTTCAGGATAGGGAGCCAGACTGACAAGTCCACAGGTAGATATTTGGGATAAGAACTAGGTAAGAGCTGAGCACTGAAGACAAATTTCTCTCCATAACACATTAACCCTTATGCAACAAGTAAAAGGATTTGGTGTTTGTGAGGAGTGGAGAGAGAAGGGGAACTTGGTATTAGGGTTTAGACCGCCTAGTTTGTTCGGTGTGATTAGTTTGGAGTGGCAGTGATACCTCAAAATATATGTAGACAAGAGAATCACCCCAGGCTACCTAATGGTTTCATTAATTGCATCACGTTTTATTACATAAGCAAATATAGATCCTAAGAACACTTACTAAACTTAAAGTCACCACCAGCACCTGAAAGAATAAAATAATGATGTTTGGAGACTACAAATTCAATACTGATAAGGCCAATTTTTTGCTAAGAAACTTGTAGTGGAGCAATGGTCTACCAAGTAGAGGGTAGCGGGAGATTTTACTTATTGAAATCCCACTGTAATAAATTAGGAAATTACAGTTACAATGACTCACCTCCTCATTTCTCCTATACTATAATATTTTAGTAAGCTATGTTACTATTTTTATTATGACTGATGTTCACTATTATAGGTTTATGTACATGTATTATTCAGTGACTTGGCAACTTTAAAGGTATCTTTTGTCTTATGGCTAAGAAATTAAGAAAATTAATTTACTATAATACCTTCTAGGTCTTCATCTCTTTTATTGGCTAACATTTGCTATTTCTATTATTTCTCTGTAATTATATTTTTAAAAATTTACATTCTGTTCTGCAACAGTTCTCATACTGTTGTACTATGTTAAAAGTATTCAGTGACAAATTTTATACAGCAGTCACTCCATTGTACAATAAGGCTTCATCAGAACTATATGTGCTGAATTATTGCATATTTGAAAATATCTGTCTGTCCCTTTATGTGCAAATGACCCTATGACAGGATACAAAAGCTTTCAGTTACTTTTTCTTGTAAGTTTTTCCTCACTGTCTTTTAACAGTTACTAGTGAAGTGGAGAATTTTGAGGCCAGACTGATATTTCCTTTATAAGCCTAAGCTTGATCTTTGCTCTCCTGCCCAGGCATTCTTTATCTCTAAAATCTATTAATTTAGTTAAGCTATCTTTCAGTGTTGCTTTCCTATATGAACTTATCCTGTGATACAATGAAAAAAACTTTCTATCTGAAGGCTAAATCTTCTTTTATTCTGAAAAATTCCCAAAATTCAACCTTCACATTTTTTTCTCTTGCATTTTTTTCTTTTCTTCTTCTGTTTTGCACATATTGGATATTCCTTATAAATTTTTTAAATTTTCATTTGATTTTGCTTACTCCACTGACACCTGTCCTCTACATCCTTGGTTGTCCTTTCAGAGGCATGTTTCCCCTTTTACTTCTTCTACAATATAGCATTTATATCTATGATGGTTTCATTCTTCTCTATCATTTTTAACTTTAGTTTTTCCAAATCACTTCTCACATCACTCTACTGCCTCATCTTTTTTCTGCAATTCTGCTTAAGATTCTTGTTTTAAACTCATTTTGTACTTCTGGTTTCAACTCCAACATGCAGTTTAGAAATCAATATGCCCAAACTTAGTACATAAAGTGAAAATCTATGACTTTCCTTGGACCAACCAAAGAACTGAGGTTGCAGATTGGAAAATACTTCAAAATCTACAGAGGCAGGTGCAGAAAGTCACAATTAAACATATGTCATCAGGAGCAAACTGAATTCACAAACTGATAAGAACACTTAAATGGTAATTTTGATGAAAGCTGAAGATTGATGGTGGACTATCTTGAGAGTAAAAAAAATTCCCAAGGACTTGAATCTTAGGACAGCCCCCTTTCTTTCAAAAGCTTTATTAAAAGAAATTCTCCCACATTCTAATGGTGAATATCCAAAAAAATCCCTTCATGTCTCTCGAAGAGGGAGGGAAGAGTAATGATTATGAAATATATCAAGCACCTTCTCCATAACAAATACCTACTGTCTAGAGTTAAAAAACAGATTCTTATGTCAAATATTGGAAATATATATATTTTATTTTATTTTATTTTTTTGAGTTGGAGTCACTCTGTCGCCCATACTAGAGTGCAGTGGCCGCTCCTGGCTACCGCAGCCTCGACCTGCTGGGCTCCGGCGATCCTTCCGCCTCAACCTTCCAAGTAGCTGGAATTACAGGCACGCGCTACCACGCCCGGCTGATTTTTTGATTTATTGTAGAGATGAGGTCTCGCTGCCCAGGCGGGTCTCAAACCCTCGGGATCAGGCAATCCACTCACCTCAGAAAATATATATATTTTAAATTCCAGCTACCTCTAGCCTTCCTGTCTCACCTAAGGGGGAAAAACATAGTCAACAGATTTCTAGGAGTCAAGGAAATAGTTTGGAAATGCTTGAGCAAAACAATGCAGTAAGAAGTTAAGGGAGGGGAGGCTATACAAATGGAGAAAAATTTTGACTGTCACAGCTCTGAGACACAGGACCACTAAAATATGGAGGTTTATTCATAAGATTATAGAGCCATCTCCCATTCCACACTTAACAACCATACCAACAGAGTACCAGTTTAACAAATGTAGATTGTAGCTGAAAAAGCTGAAAGAAACAGATACCTTTTGACTGGAATACATAATAAAGCCCAGTGTCAAGAAAGAAAATGACAATAACAAAAAAAAAATAGAGTAATTTGAAGTCTCTGGCACTGGTAGAATGAGAAAATATAAAAATACAGCACTCTCCCTAGCTAGATTAACATAAACCCCCGTATTAGAGACCTACTAACTTCAGGTTTTACTGCTGATATATTTCTAGCTTTCAAAAACAATTAAAAGAGATGATAAAGACATGAAAAAACACAATGTGAATTAGCAATAAAATGTCAGAACGAGATTTAGATAAGAATATGAATGAATATGAAAATGTCTTGAAGCCGGGCTCGGTGGCTCAGCCTGTAATCCCGCGCCTTTGGGAGGCTGAGGTGAGTGGATTGCCTGGGCCCGCGGGTTTGAGACCCGCCTGGGCAGCGAGACCTCATCTCTACAATAAATCAAAATATCAGCTGGGTGTGGTAGCGCAGGCCTGTAATTCCAGCTAATCGGAAGGCTGAGGCGGAAGGATCGCTGGAGCCCAGCAGGTCGAGGCTGCAGTGGCCGGGAGCGGCCACTGCTCTCCAGTCTGGGTGACCAAGTGAAACTCCAACTCAAAAAAAAAAAAATGTTTTGGGCTCTAATAGAAAAGAAATGGTGACATACAATAATAGAGGGACAATGATAGCAGGAAGATGGAAATTCTAAAAAAGAATCAAAAGAAAGTGTTAAAAATGAAAGAACTATAACAGAAATTAAGAAAGTCATTGACAGTATCACCAATAGACTAGACATGGGCAAGGAAATAATCAGTTGGCTTAAACATAGGTTAGTGCAAACTTACCAAACAAAAATTCAAAAATAAAATCAATTAAAAAAAAACCCATCAGAACAAAATAGCCATGACTATTGGAAAATAGAAAACGTTGTAATATACACATAATTAGATTACCACAAGAATGGAGCAGAATAAATATTTAAACTAATAATTGCTAAAATTTCCCAAATTTAATGACAAACACCAAACTACAGATCCAAGAACTCAGAGACACCAAGCAAGATTAAACACAACACAACACAACACACAAACACACACACACAAGCACCCCTACCCCAGGCATAAATTTAGACTATAAAATAAACCAAAGATAAAGAGAAGTCTTCGAAGAAGACACAGAAGGATATCTTACCATAGAAGAACAAGTAAAAGTAATGCAGTATAATTCTCATCAGAACCTATGCAAACAAGAAGGAAATTGAATGAAATATGTAAAGTGTTGAAAGAAAAAAGGTAGACATATATTCAGTGAAATTACTATTCAAAACTGAAAAATGATTAAATTATCAGACAAATGAAAATTCAGAGAATTTATCTTCAGCATACCTTTCTTGAAATAAATGTTATAAAATTCCTTGAAGCAGAAAGTAAAAGATGCTGCTTAGAAATTTGAGTCTTCATAAAAAAAGGAATAGCAGCAACAAAGGAAAAAATGGAGGTAAAAAATATTTTCTTTTTCTTTAAAGTTCTAAAAGATAGCTGCTTAATGCAATAGTAAGAACAATGTATTGGATGACTATAACATGGATAAGTAAAATGAATGACAGTAACATCACAATAGCTAGAAAAAGGCATTGGAAATATTATAAGATATTTGTACTATTCATAAATTGTTATGATGTTATTTGAAAGTGAATTTATATAAGATAAAATTATACTGTAAACTATAAGGAAATCATTAAAACAATTTTTGAGAGGATGCGATATATAATTGAATAATATAAAATGCTTAACTAAACTAAAAGGAGCAGAAAAAGAAGATAAAAAACAAAGAAAAAATTCAGTGATTATAAAGCAGTTGCAAACATGGTAGACATTCATTTTTACTATTTCCATAGTCACTTTAAATGTGAATGACCTAAATACAACACCTGAAGACAAAGATTTTCAGGGTGAAAAAAAAATCTACAAATGTGATAGTTTTGTTGAAATAGACCAATAACTTGTAAGATGAGATACTAAAATTCACATAAGAAACAGATAACCTGAATAGCCCTATGTCTGTAAAAGAAATTGAATCAGTTATTAATAACTTTTCAAAAAAGATGGCACTAAGAGAAGATGGATTAAATGATTAAGTCTACCAGGCACTTATGAAAAAAATTATGACATTTTAATAATATATTTCAGGACTAGAAGCAAAAATAATAATTCTTAACTCATTCTGTGAGGCCAGGATTATATAATACCAAAACCAGATGGAAATATGTCATGACAGGAAAACTTTAGGTCTGTTTCTCTTATAAATATGGAGGCAAAATCCTTAACAAAATATTGACAAATTGATTCCAAAATGTATAAAAATAATTGCTAAGTGAGATTTATTCTAGTTATATCAGGATATTTTAACATTTAAAAATAAATCATTGTAATCCACAGCATCAACAGGTTAAAGAAGGAAAATCATGTCATATCAATTGATGTATAAAAAGCATTTCACAAAACCTGACACTCATTCATGGTGAAATTCTCAGCAAACTAAGAATGAGGGAACATTCTCTTCTTAATAAATACCATTTTAAAACCCTACAGCTAACATTGTACTCAAAGACGAGATACTGGACTCTCTCTTTTTAAGGCTACAAGAAAAGCAAGGATGTTTTTCTTTTCCATTTTTACTTGACAATGAAAATCCTAGCTATTACAATAATAATTTTAAAAGGTGTACAGATTGAAAGGAAGAAACAAAATTGTCTTTATTTGCATGTGACATTATTGTTTAAGTAGAAACCCCCAAAATCTGCAAAAAAATACCCTCAAACTTGCTTGGGAGTAATAAGCATGTATAGTAAGTTTTCAGGATACTAGGTAAATATACAAAAGTCAATTGCTTCCTCATATGCAAGCAATAAACAAGTGAAACCAGAATTTAAAAAAAACCAAAAACCTGAACAATTGCACCAAAGGAAATACTTGGAAATAAATTTAACAAAAATGTACAGTGTGTATATACAGAAAACCACAAAACGCTGATGAAATAAATCAAATTAGATCTAAATAAATACATGCTCATGAATTACAAAATTCACCATTGTTATGATGCTGGTTCTTCTCAACTTATATATAGATTTATTGCAATTCCAAACAAAATCCTTGCATGCTATTTTGTAGATATTGTATAATGATACTCAGATTTATACAGAAACGACAAAAGACCCAGGAGAGTCAATGCAATACTGAAGAAGATCAAAGTTGGAGGAATAGCACTACTTAATTTCAAGAATTCTTAAAGTTAAGTAACTGAGACAGTGTGTTATTGGTTAAAGAATGGACACATATTAATGAGTCAGAATAGAGCAACCAGAAGTGCACTCAAACAAATATAGTCAACTGATCTGTGATAGAATTGTAAAACTAATTTAATGAAGAAAGCATAGACTTTTAAACAAATGGTGCTAGGCCAATTTGATATCAATGTGCAATAAAGAAACTAAACACAGAGTTTATACCTTTTACAAAAGTTAACTCCAAATGGATTACAGATTTAAATTTCAAATCCCAAGCTATAACTTCTTAAAGATGAGATAGGAGAAAGCCTGTGTGACCTTGACTTTGGAAGTAAGATTTTAATACAATACAAAAACCATTGTCTATGACATAAAATATTGATAAGTTGGACCTCACACTATTAAAAAAATTGTTCTGTAAAGGACAATGAGAGGAGAATGAAAATATTAGCCATAACTTTGGAAAATATATTTCTAAAACACCTACCTAATAAATGACTTGTGTTCAAAATATACATTCTTAAAGCGTAACAAACAATAAAACAAACGGCCCAATTAAAAATGGGCAGAAGAACTCAGCAGATACCTCATCAAAAAAGATATATAGTACTGATGTCAAGTACGCATATGAAAAGATGCCCAACATCATATTTCATTAGGGAAATGAAAATTAAAATAACAAGTTGATACAACTACCCACCTATTAGAATAACTGACTATACTAATTTCTGGCAAAGATTTAGAGCAATAGAAACTTTCATTCATTGCTGGTGGGAATGGAAAATGGCACAGAGACTTTGCAAAACACGCTGGCAATTTCTTTCAAATCTAAACATAATTTTACCATAGCAGTTATGCTCCTAGATAGTTGTACAACTGATCTGAAAAGTTACGGTCATACAAAACTTGCACATGAAAGTTTGTAGCAGCTTTATTCATAAACATAAAACTCTGGAAGCAACCAAGATGTTCATCATAGGTAAATAGATAAGCAGAGAATGATACATCTATACAATGGCATTCTATATATAGTATTCGAATAGATAAAAAAAAGAATGAAATATCAAGCCATGTGAAGACATGAAGAGTCTTAAATGGATATTGTTAAGTGAAATACATCAGTTGGAATGCTGTAAGATTTTATTCCTGTGACATTTTGAAAACGGCAAAAATTTAGAGATAGTAAACAAATCAATATCTTCCATGGATTTAAAGTAGGAGGGGTAGGATTGGCTGAATATGTGAATTACTGGGAAATTTTTAAGGCAATAAAATTATTATGTATGATATTGTATTGGGGACTATATGACAATATGCATTTGTCAGAATTCATTAAACTTTGCAGCACAAAGAGTGAGCCTTTATGCAAATTTAAAAAAATCATTTGGGTGATCAGTGTGTACAAGTATAGAATGTAGAGTATGACAAAAGAATCTAAGTGTATTACAAACATATAACATAACGTCACTGAATAGGATATGTGAAAAAGATATAAACCAAAATAACTTTGGACATGGATTGAGAGTGTAAGACTAAAGGTAAAAGGAGCTATACATAAGGACTATATTCTAGTTGATAATAATACTTCCTGTGAGTGTATGGGCTAGCAATCATGAAACAACTTGAAATGTAAACTGTATTTGAACAATTAAGTAATATGCTGAAAAATGGTAGGGCCCAGGTTTCTCACTGTTGGAGTGGCTACAGACAAGTAAGGGGGAAAGTCTAAGATGATTTACATGATGTTGGATTAGAATTGGAGATATCAGAATGAACTTGTGCTTAGCTTAATATAGATACAGACAAATACATATAGAAATAATTGCAGTATAGTATACTGGAGTTAGTATACACATATACGTTTCCTAGCTCTGCCTACTGAGATGGCCTAGAAGAAAAGATACCAGTGTAGCAATATCCACATCCTCCTCCCAGATCTTTTAAAATATTGTATTCCAATAAAGAACCAGAAACCTTTGAATAAATGGTGGCATATAGGACTGGGGCAGGGGATAGATGTATAATTGGGATCTGTACCATCTTGTAATAACAGAATAAGAACCTGCTCCAGGCAAACTAACAAAAACCCACACTGATAGATTGATGTCAAAGGGACATTAGAGCCTACTGAAAGATCTCCCAATGACAAAAACCAAAACAATTTGAGCAACGAAATAAATACCGGTTTTAAACAAAATTAAAAGTCAGTATTGGATTTTAACCTCAAGAACAAAATAAGTATGCATGAGAGCATACTGATATAAACATTTAAATTTATAAATAAATGGGAGAAAACTGACAAATCTCCTATGGAAAATTCAAAATAATTTACTTGTATGTAGATACTTCCCTCTCAAAGAGGTGGAACATGACTTCTTATACCTTAGGTATGGGCTGTACATACCTAAAGTACATACTAAAAGTACACTATGGAAACTAGAGTGAAAATGCAACTTCATAGTGGATTAATCTAACAAACACTATTTTAGCCAGGTGATCATGTTTAACACGGACACCAAAAAATCACGTTGATAGTATGCTCCCTTGATATGCTGAGACAAAGATGGCACTTTACCTCTGTCGCATTCCTCTAAAAAAAACATAACCCCAGTATAATCATGAGAACCTCAGACAAATTCCAACTGAAAGTCATTGTACAAAATGCCTGAGCAGTATTCCTCAAAAACCCTCAAGGTCATCAAAAACAAGGAACGTCTAAGAAACTGTTAAAACCGTGTGGAGCCTAAGAACACATTACTACTAAATACTTTTATTTCCTGGATGGGATACTGGAACAGAAAAAATATATAGCAGTTTAAAAATAATGATATTTGAACAAAAATGGGCATTAATAATAGTGTCAATGTTGTTTCATTAATGGGACATATGTACCATACTACTGTAAAATGTTAATAATAGGGATAGTGGGTATGAGTTATATGAAAATATTCTGTATGATCTTGGAAATTTTTCTGTAAATCTAGATATATTCTAGTATGAAAGTTTATTTTATAAAAGGAAAATAAATGACTGAAAATGTATCACTTTACTACATTTTTGAGTTTTTTTATTTTATCAGTTCTATAGAAATATTTTGCTTTTGTATGTTTGTAACCTGCCATTTGTCTTTCCTTCTATTTGCCTTTATTTCTTCTTTCATTTCTTTTACTTTGCATTAATCTTATTTTTAATTATTAGGATTACATAATAGGTATATATATTCATGAGATAGATGATATTCTGATATAGAATTTGTAATAATCAATCACATCAGGGAAATTAGGGTATCCATCACCTCAAACATTTATTATTTATTTGTGTTAGAAATATTCTGATTTTGCTCTTTTATTTTAAAATATACAATAAATTATCATTGACTAAAGTCATCCTATTGTGCTATGGAATCTAGATCTTATTCATTCGAAGTAACTATATATTTATACACATTTACCATCCCCACTTTCCCCTCCCCTCCCTGCTGTACCTCCAAACCTCTGGTAACTGTCATTCTATTCTATTTTCACAAGTTCATTTGTTTTTTAGTCCCCACATATGAGTGAGAACATGTAGAATATTTATTTCTGTACCTGGTTAATTTCACTTAACATAACGTCCTCCAGTTCCAACCATGCTGTTACAAATGAAATGATTTCATTCTATTTATGGCTGAATGATATTTCATTGTGCATATGTATCACACTTCTTTATTCATACATTGATGAGCACTTAGTTTGATTCAAAATCTTGGCTATTGCAAATAGTTCTGCAGTGAACATGAGAATGCAGATATCTCTTAAATGTACCTATTTCCTTTATTTTGGAATTATATTTAGAAGTGGAATTGCTGAATCATATGGTAGCTCTATTTTTAGTTTTTTGAGGAACTTCCATACTGTTATCTATAATGGCTGTACAAATTTACATTCCCACCAACAGTGTGTAGTTTCCCCTTTCTCTACGTCCTTGCAAACATTTGTTATTTCCTGTCTTTTGGATGAAAGCCATTTTTAACAAAGATGAGATGATATCTAATTGTAGTATTGATTTGCATTTATCTGATGTTAATGATTTTGAGCATGTTTTTATATACCTACTGACCATTTGTATGTCTTTTGAGAAATATATATTCCTATCATTTGCACATGCTTTCATCAAATTGTTTCAACTTTTTTCTATTATTTGAGATTCACAATGTAGAGATTGTGGTCTACTTATCTTTTGTCAGATAGGTAGTTTGAAAATATTTTCTCCCATTCTGTGGTATGTCTTTTCTTTTTTTTATTGTTTCCTTTGCTGTGCAGAAGACTTTTAGCTTGATGTGATTTCATTTGTCCATGTTTGCTTTGGTTACCTGTGCTTTTGAGGTATTGCACACGAAATCTTTGCCCAGGCCAATGTACTGGAGAGTTTTTCCAATGTTTTCCTTTAGTTGTTTCATAGCTTCGTGACTTAGATTTAGGTTTTAATCCATTTTATTTAATTTTTGTATGTGGCAAGAAATAGGGATGTAGTTTCATTCTGCATCTGGATGTCTAGTTCTCCCAGCACCATTTGTTGAGTAGATTTTCCTTTCCCCATTCTATGCTCTTGACACCTGTTGAAAATGAGTTCCCTGTAGATGTGTGGATTTATCTCTCGGTTCTCTATTCTATTCCATTGGTTTATGTATCTGTTGTTATGCTGGTACCATGCTGTTTTGCTTATCATAGCTTTGTAGTATAATGTGAAGTCAGGTAATATGATTCCTTCAATTTTGTTATTTTTGCTCAGGATTGCTTTGGCTATTCTGGATCTTTTGTGGTTCTCCATAGAATGTAGGGTTATTTTGTTCCATTTCTGTGAAGAATGCCTTTGGTATTTTGATAGGGGTTGCATTAAATCTGTAGGTAACTTTGTGCAGTATGGACATTTTAACAATACTGATTCTTCCAATCCATAACCATGAAATATCTTTCCATATCTTTGTGTTTTATTCAATATTTTTATTCAATGTTTTAGAATTTTATTTGTAGAGATCTTTCACTTCTTTGATTAAGTTTATTCCTACATATTTTATTTTGTCTATAGCTGTTGTAAAAAGTATGACTTTCTTGATGTTTTCATATTATTTGCTATTGGCATATACAAATGTCACTGATTTATTTTTATATATTTATTTATTTATTTTGAAGATTTGGGGTACAATTCAGGATTAGGTATGCAAATAATCACCATACAGGTAGAGTTTGGCCCTCCCTTTTGTCCCCACTTTGCCTGGTGTGAGATCAGGTACCATTACTGATATTGTGTCCCTCCCACCCACCCTGGCAGTATCCCACTACTGCCACTCCCTTTCTTAAAGTGTTATGGTAAATGTTCAGGAGCCACTTATGAGTGAGAACATGTGGTACTCTGTTCTTTGTTTTTGTGATAGATCACTGAGTATGTTGGACTCTAAATCTATCCAAGTTGCTGCGAAGTCCATATGTTTGTCCTTCTTTATGGCTGTGTAATATTCCGTTGTGTACATGTACCAATTTATTTTTATCCAGTCTAGTTTCCAGGGTTAGCATGGTTGGTTCCATGTTTTTGCTATTGTGAATAGAGCTGCAACAAACATACGTGTGCAGGTATATCTTTTGTAGAATGATTTGAGTTCCTCTGGGCATATTCCCAGTAGGGAGATTGCTGGGTCATATGGAAGGTCAATGTTTAGTTTTTTTTAGAAATTGCTAGACTGTTTTCCAAAGAGATTGCAATAGTTTGCATTCCTACCAGCAGTATAGAAGCAGTCCTTTTTCTCTGCATCCTTGCCAGCATCTTTTGTTGTTTGTTTTATTAATGATGGTCATTCTTACTGGGATTAGGTGGTATCTCAAAGTGGTTTTGATTTGCATTTCTCTGAGGATTATTGAGTTCAGCACTTTTTCATGTATCTGTTGACTGCCCATATATCTTCCTTTGGGAAATATCTATTCATGTCTTTTGTCCACTTTTTATTAAGGCTTCCCCCCCCCCCCTTTAAGCATGTTTGATCTCCTTGTAGATCCTGGATGTTAGGCCTTTGTCAGATATGCACTTCACAAATATTTTTCCCATTCTTTGGACTGTCTCCTCACTCTCTTGATGGTTTCTTTTGCTTTGCAGAAGGTTTTCAGTGTGATGAGGTCTCACTTGTTTATTTTATCTCTTATGGCATGGGCACTTGTGATTTTCATCAGGAATTGATTGCCAGTTCCAGATTCCG
>NW_007249928.1:484874-486819 GCF_000164805.1 Carlito syrichta | reverse complement strand
TAAGGTTTCTGGTGAGTGGGGGATGCCCCTCCCACATCTGACTTTGTGTATAAAAGACCCGTTGTAATTCCCAATAACACTCATTCACTTCTGCACTAGATTGGAGTCTAGTCTCTTTCTTTCTCTCTTCTTGCCCCCAATTGCCAACACCGTTTACACATTTGGGGTACCCTGAACCCAGCTGGGGCTGGACTCTTGCAAGTGGTGCCCAATGTGGAGCCTCAAGGTAAGCTTTCTTTTTCTTTTTTGGGACGGATAGGACCTCACCCAGGGTGCCACGGAGCCCTCTGTAGAGACAGGCAGATCAAGGAAGGGTGAGCAGTTTAAGAGTCGTGACAGAATCATGGGTCAGAGTGAATCTAAAGAAAGGAACATGTCTACTAGTATTTTGAGCATATTGTCCGATAGAGGAACCAATTGGCTTGCCTTTTGCATTTTGTATGCCTTAACTTTATGGAATATTATCCGAGATGCTTCCTCTAAAATTCCGGCCAAAAATAAAGACATTCCCCTGCTGGCCGTAGCCTTGGCGCCTCCTTTAGATGATGAATTTTTCCCCAAGGAGGAAATGGAGTTGGAGGAGGAAGTGATTGGGTATCATAAGCGAGAAAATCCTGGTAATGTTGCCAAGGTACCTCCTCCCATACCCTTTACTAGAAATAAGGTGAAAATACCAAAATTCACACCTGGGTATGTGTGTCCAGCTAATGTAGGTATGCAGGGAGCCAGAAAAAAGGCTGAGAAAGAGGGAGATTTTACCTTGTCTTCTTGCTTTCCAGTAATTTATATGGAAGGAGGCACAGTAAACGAGGCACCTCATTGGGAGCCGCTACCATATAAATTGATTAAGGAACTTAAAGAGGCTTGTACTCAGTATGGTCCTATGGCTCCTTATACTATTAATATAATGGAACAATTTGCCACTCGATGGATGACAACACAAGATTGGTGACAACTTGCTAAAAGCTGTTTGTCAGGAGGAGCCTATTTACTATGGAAAACTGAATTTGAAGATGAGGTAAGGATCCAGAGGGCTGTTAACCAGCAGAAGGATCCAAATCAGTTTCATATTTCTAGCAATATGTTGTTAGGAAAAGGAATATATGAGTCAGTTGACAGCCAACTAATCTTACCCAAGGAAATTACTAACTCCAGACCTCCAAAAGATTTATATATTCAGGGAGTTAAAATTAAAAGTCTGCTAGATACAGGGACTGATGTTTCTTCTTACTGGGAAAGACTGGCCATCTTCCTGGCCAACACAAGTAGCCCCATCAGGACTCATTGGTATTGGTCGAGCGCCCTCTGTAGCCAAAAGTTCTCAAATCTTAAATTGAACAGATAATGAAGCTTCAGGAAACTTTTGTCCCTACATCATTCCTTCCATCCCCATTACACTTTGGGGATGCGATATTCTTGCTCAAATGGGCATGTTTCTGTATAGTCCAGATGACAAGGTGTCAGCGCAAATGCTGCAAATAGGATGCAATCGCTTAAAAGGACTTGGAAGGAACAGACAGGGCATAAAAGGACCTGTTCAGGTTGTAGAGAGGAAAGACCGGTCTGGTACTGGCTAACCCAAAGACTGAGATGGGTGGCATGAATCCTGTTGAATTAAAGGAATAGATCGGAGAAAAATGTAAACAAAATAAGGGTTTTCACTTCCTTTGTTCTCTCCTATTCCTCCTACAACTCAAATTCCTGCCTTCCCTACTACTCTTGTTTCTTGTAATCTGTTCTGTGAGTCCCTTCACCTTTATCTGGGAAGGAAGGGCAGGCGTCTATGGCCGTGGTGCCTAGCTCTGACTTTCAGTCTTTCTCTTTTACCATCGGAGAAGGGGCAGGTGTCAAAGGCCACGGCACCTGACCCCAGCCTCCAGTCTTTCTCTTTTACCTTTGGAGAAGGGGTGGGTGCCAAAGGCCATGGCACCCATCTCCATACTTC
>NW_007249928.1:459669-484456 GCF_000164805.1 Carlito syrichta | reverse complement strand
CAGGACCAAAAACATAAGACAAACTTACTGCGTGCAGTCCGAGACATCGAGGTGGGAGAAGAGCTCACCATCTGCTACCTGGATATGCTGATGAACAGTGAGGAGTGCCGGAAGCAGCTGAGGGACCAATACTGCTTTAAGTGTGACTGTATCCGATGCCAAACCCAGGACAAGGTGATCTGCAACTCTTTCACCATCTGTACTGCAGAGATGCAGGAAGTGGGTGTTGGCCTGTATCCTAGTATGTCTTTGCTCAATCACAGCTGTGACCCTAACTGTTCAATTGTGTTTAATGGACTCCACCTCTCAGTGTACCTGCTTGCCCCTTCAATAATATGGAAAATGACTGGTCACTCATCTAGCAAGATACTGGCTTCCTGAAATGGAGAGAATGTGCTTATAACTCTAAGGTGGACTATACTGTACCTGGTGAAAGACTATATATTAGTGACTGCGGTTTTAATGGGTCTATGCTTGCTGCAGCTAGAAGACACTCCAATGAATGGGTACCAGACAAGCCATTCAACCTCATTTGTGGAGAGCCCTTCAACTAGTCAGCCTGTCTAGGCCTGTTGGACAAACTCAGCAGTACCACATTAGGGATGCTTGCAGTTCTCTTACGTGTTTTTAGTATGAAATAAGTACTACATTGTTAAAATTGAGTATCATAGCAATGTTTATAAGGTGTCTTGTACTGGGTGTATTTTTATCTAATTGTTTAACTAATGCCTTTTACGAAGATTTTGTTATTCTTGAGCAGCCATCTTATTTTATGATTCTTGTATAATTGTCATCTCGTTGGTATGATGCATATGGTTTACAGATATTGTATGAGGCTAATGCTCTTTTAGAAAGACAGACAAGGTTTTTGGCTACTTTTAATTTCAGGAGTTACAGCTTTAATAGCTACTTTTGAGCTGTAGCATTATCTAGGGAAGTTCATAGAACTATGTTTGCTGATCGACTGTCTAAAAACGTTTCTATTGCCATAGCTATTCAGGAAATCATAGACCAGAAGTTGGAAAGTCAGGTTAGTGCTTTGGAGGAAGGAGTTTTAGCAGTAGGGCAAGAACTTGTGACCTTAAAAAATAAATTGGCTCTCCAATGTCACTCTGAGTTTAAATCTGTTCATACTTGGGACAAAGTAACTTGGAATTTGGAACCATTCAGATCTGAGTATAGACTTTACTAAATTACATCGAGAAATTCAGGCATCATTTGCTAATCAAGAATCATTAACGTCTATATTAATCAATGTGGGAATTTGCGGAGCAGTGATTCTTTTGTTGCTGTGTTTACTCCCAATCATCTTCAGAATGCTAAAGAACAGCAATACGGAGTTTCATGGTTTTGTGCTAAAAAATAAAAAAGGGGGAGATGTTGGGAGCTGGCCATGGAGGCCCACTGAGCATTAGGGATCAGGAAGGGTCATTGACCCCGAGACCACTAGGATGTGTTCGGGAGCTATTGACCACATTTCCTCCCCCTTTCTACTCAGCAGTAACCAGATTAAGCTCCTGTGAGCTCAAAACATAGAAACTCTGAGATCAGGATGAACACAAGCTAACTTTAGAAACTCATTGCTCCCATTCTTCCACAAACTGCAGTTTTGGCTTTCACACAACTTATAATTCAAACTTGGGTCACATCTAAGAGCCTTAGTATTGGTCACAGGCTTCTGGGTCATGATCTTAGGATTTATTGAAGGTGTAAATTGTAGAATATAGTTTTAGAAGACAGCCATTTTGTTGAAAGAATGCAGCTGGGTTACTTGCAGGTAGCCCACTGTGAACTTTGGACTGGGCCACATTCCAAACATTCTGGGATGGGCCACTTTTGTTTGTAAAGTAAATACTCAAGCTTCTATAGAATTGTTTAACTTGGCATAAATCAATCAGCCTAGGATGAAAAAGATTCATAGAATATGTCAGTCATGGATTAGGTTATCCTTTGTTATGGAATTTTAACATTATCATATGAAAAGGGTTTAAAGGCAATCATTGATTAAGTTTGCATGGATTAACGTTTCTGGTGGGTGGGGGATGCCCCTCCCACATCTGATTTTGTGTATAAAAGACTCGTTGTAATTCCCAATAACACTCATTCGCTTCTGCACTAAACTGGAGTCCAATCTCTTTCTTTCTCTATTCTTGCCCCCAATCGCTGACGCCGTCTCCACCTTTGGGGTACCCTGAACCCCGGCTGGAGCTGGACTCCAGCAGTTTGAGGTTTTACCTTTAGGTCTTTGATCCATTTAGAGTTGATTTTTGTGTTTGGTGATAGGTAGGGGTCTTGTTTTAATCTTCTGTGTGTGGTCAGCCAGTTTTCTCAGCACCATTTACTGAATAGGTTCTCCTTTCCCCGGTGATTTTTGGTGGAGGCTTTATTGAAGATGAGTTGGTTGAAAAATTACGGTTTTGCTTCCAGAATCTCTGTCCTGTTCCATTGGTCTGTATTCCTGTTCTTGTACCAATACCAGGTAACTTTGATTATTGTACCTTTATAATAAAGTTTAAAGTCTGGAAGTGTGACACTTCCTGCTTTGCTTCTTTTGCTGAGGATTGTTTTGGCTATCTGTGTTTATTCATGTTGCTGTATGAATTTCTGTATTTGTCATTTCCAGATGTGAGAATAATGTTGCTGGTAATTTAATGGGTATTGCATTGAATCTGTAGATTTCCTTTGGTAGGATGGACATCTTTACAATGTTGATTCTTCCTATCCATGAGCATGGAATACTTTTCCATTTGTTTGTGACTTCCTGGATTTCTTTGAGCAGTGTTTTGTTCTTTTCATTGTAAAGGTCTTTCACGTCCTGATTAGAAAGATGCCAAGGTATTTCAATTATTTTGTGGCTATTTTGAATGGAATTGTGATTCTTTTTTTTTTTAAAGAAATTGTGAGGTTTATTTCTTAAAAATCATAGTTAAAGAGCATAAATCTAAGAAAGTGTTATTAAATATTTAAAACAAACTACCCTATGTTCTTATTTGGTTTTCTGCCAGTATATTGTTGGTGTATAAGAATACAACTGTCTTTCATACCCTGAGATTTTCCAAAGTCCTTTATCAGTAAAAGCAGGCTTTTGAGGTATAGGATCATATCGTCATCAAAGAAGTATAACTTAACTTCTTCTTTTCCTATTTGGATAACCCTGATTTCTTTCTCTTGTTAATTGCTCTAGCTAGGACTTCAAACACAATGTTGAACAAGAGGGGTGAGAGTGGATAGCCTGTCTTGTTCTAGTTTTCAGATGAAATGTTTCTAGTTTCTGTCAATTTAGGAATATGCTTGTTGTAGATTTATTGTAGAGGGTGCTTTCTATTTTTACGTAAGTTCCTTCTATGTCTAGATGTTTAAGAGTCTTTATTAAGAAGGGATGCTGGATTTTATCAAAAGCTTTTTATGCATCTAATGATATAATCATGTGGTTCTTGTTTTTACATCTGTTGATGTATTTACTTATATGTATTGTCTTGTAGATGTTGAACCAGCCTTGCATCCTGGGGATGAAGACTACTTGGTCATGGAGGCTGATTTTTTAGATGTGCTGTTGGATCTAATTTGCTAGAATCCTGTTGAGAATCTTCACATCTATGTTCATTAGGAATATTGACCTGTAGTTCTCTTTTTTTGTTGCATCTTTACCCAATTTGGGTATCAGTGTGATGTTAGCTTTGTAAAATTACTTGGAAGAGAATTCTGTCCTGTTTTTCTCAATTGCCTTGAATTCTTCAATAGGATTGGTATCAGCTCCTCCTTGTATGTTTTGTAGAATTCCACTGGAAAGCTGTCTTGGTCTAGGACTTTCTTTTGGTAGGTAGTTTTCTTGTGATGGAGTAAATTTCCTGGGTTGCTATTGGTCTATTTAGCGTCTCAATGTCTTCTTATTTAAATCTTGGGAGGTTTGTGATGTCAGAAAGTACTCTATATCATTTAGGTTAATAAGTTTGTTTCCAAAGAAGTGTACATAGCAATCTCTAATAAACTTTTGTATATCTTTGGGGTCAGTTGTGGTTTGATCTTTTGCATTTCTGATTGTCTTTATTTGGGTTTATTCTCTTTTTCTTGGTCTTTCTGGCTAGGGGGTCCATCAATCTTGTTTATTTTTTCAAACAACCAGCTTTTTTGTTGTTGATTTTTTTCTATATATTTTTTTATTCCATGTCCCATATTTAGGCTTTTACTTTGGTGATCTAGATTCTTCTGCTAAAGTTAGGATTTTGGTGACCTTGTCTTTCCAGGTCCCTACAATGATTTGTTAGGCTGTTAACTTGTGATGTTTCCATTTTCTTGATATTTAGTTGTAAAGATATAAACTCTCTTAGAAGTGCTTTCATCATCCTATCAGCTGCCAGCATGGCTAAAACAAAGTATGCAGAAGAAGGAGGATAAACAACTTGCTGAATTTCCTCCACCTCATCTCCCTTTCCTGGTGGGACACTTTGCTTCCTCTTCTGATAGGATGATGCCTGTCCACATTGATGGTGTTTTTACTCTCCCAGTTCATTGACTCACATGTCAATCTCTTCTGAAAACACCCTCACAAGCACACCCAGAAACAATGCTCCACCAGACATCTAGACATTCATCAATTCAATCAAGTTGACACCTAATATTAACAGTCACAGTACAATATGGATGAGTATACAAATTTGTTCTTATTGGAATCTCTTTAAAAGATAATGGATTACTTAAAGGAGCTAACTTGTGGAATTTATAGCACATAAAGAAGTAAAATGTATGACAATTAAAAAGGATGGAAAGGGAAAAATGAAAAAATACTGTTGTAAGTTTCTTATACTATATGTGAAGTAATATCTCTTAAAGACAGCTTGAGGGCAAAGATGTTAATTATACATTCTCAAGGAAACAATAAATTAATATTCTAAGAACTATAAATAATAAACCAAAAAGGAAATAAAATCAAATCTTAAAAATATTCAACCTAAAGGAGGGCAGAAAATAAAGAGGTTGGGAACTAACAAGGACAAATCAACAAGATTTAAACTCAAATATAACCATAATTAACCTAAATTTAACTGGTTTGAGAATGCCAATGAAAAGACAGAAATTGTCAGATTAGATTAAATATCAGTACCCAAATATATTTTGTTTATATAAACTCACTTAATACATAAAGACATAAAAGGTTAAACATAAAGTGATGGCAGAATATATGTCATACTAACACTAATTTAAAAACACTGGAGTATCTGTATTAATATCTGCTAAACTGGATTTTGGTACAAAAAATCACCTAGGAAAAATAAACTTATTTTATAATGATAAAGATTTTCATTCACTAAGAGAGCATAATGTTTAAGCACCAAAAAAGAGAACAAGAAAATATATGGGGAAAAAAAGTTGATAAAACTTAATGGAGGAAATTTCTTTTTTCAAGATGACAGATTAGAGGCTTTCAAGCTGCCTCACCCACTGGAACATTCTAAAATAGTGTGGAAAAACCAACACAGAAAACCACAATCCAAGAAGGAAAATGAATATTCATCAGAACGGCAAAGGATACTCCATCTCTCAGGGAAGAGAAAACAGGTGAATATGCCCTGTGATGGTACTCCACCGGAAAAAGTGAGTGTGAACCCCAGACCATGGGAAGGAACTGAAAACACCCCTCCAAGACTTCCTTTCAATCAGGGATCTGTGTAACTCCGGCCATGGGAGAACACTTGTTTTTCCTGGGCCCTGGAGCTGCCTAGGGGGAGGCCACGAGTTGGTGTCATCTCGGGAAGGCCAAAGACACTCTTTCAAATCCGGGTCACTGAGGAAGACCCCATTTTTGATTGAGACCTGTTGTCACAAAAACAGCACTTCACTTTTTGTCCAGAGACTAGGTTACTGGTTCTGAAGCAAGGGCAGGACTTCCCACACCAGGAACTTTGTGGGAATAAGGAGATCACTCAGGGTTTGGGACTGAATCTGGGCTCATTCCAGTCTTCACCGGGGAGCAGCCTGGGAGGCATAAAAGCCTTGTTTCCTTCCCAGAGAGACAGGTTGCCAGGGTCAGATCTTCCACTGGGAATTGGTTTCTGCATGTCACTCCCTAGGCACTCCATCCAACCCCAGCCCTCTGAGCAACTTCAGCAAAGAGGGCCAGCAATACAAAAGAACACCTAGAAAATCAGCCTAAATGACAGGAGCCTATAGGAAACCCTCATTCCTATGCTCTGGAACCTGCATCCTGAGCAGAAAGAGAGCTGTACAACCGCACTTCCTCATAAACAATGAGTCTTACAGCATACATCAGTTTTGCAACCTGGAATTCTTCCATGAGCACCAATGTATAAGAAAGCAGCCATTCATTGTCTAAAGAAAAAAGATAGAGATTTTTGTTCTAATTCTACCCATAATTTATAATCCCATCTTTATTAAATTAATTCATTGTTCCATACCTAATTTTCCTTTCTGATAAAATGCATTTAAAGTAATTTACCTATTGTCCAGGGATGATAAAACTCAAATTGCTAATAGAAGATAAATGCTAAAAACTTTGGAAAACTCTACCACAAAAATGCTACCTATTATTTGAGAACTTTTTGGAGTTGAGTTTTCTGTTGTACCTTTCCATAGAGAAAGAAACTTATGTTTTTGCTGTTGTTTCATAAGTATGATGCATGTTGTAGTAGATAAAGATTCAGGAGACTCTTTTGGGGATAATAAAAGTCATGTTTGGGGCATAATAACAAGAAGTGTTTTTATGACATCCCAAAGATTTTGATAGGATGTTTCTTCATTTTCATTTATTTCCTAGGAATTTTATAATTTCTGTTTTGATTTCTGTGTTGATCCAGTAGTTGTTCAGCATCATGCTGTTTAGTGTCCATGTCTTTGTGAGTTTTGGGAGAATTTTGTTTGTGTTGATATTTATTTTTATTCCACTGTGGTCTGAGAAGGTGCATGGCAGTATGTTGATCTTATTAAATTTGTTTATGCTTGTTTTATGGCCAAGGATGTGGTAAATCTTGGAGTACATTCCATGTGGTGGTGAGTTGAATGTGTATTCTGTGGTTGTTGGGTACAGCATTCTGTAGGTATCCATTAAATCCATTTGATCAAGTGTCAAGTTGAGGTTCCAGATCTCTTTGTTGATTTTTTTGTCTCTATCTACCTAGGGTTGTTAGTGGGGTATTTAAGTCCTTAGCTATAGTAGTGTTAGAGTCAATATCATTTTTTAGTTTAATTAGTAGTTGCTTCATAGACACGGGTGCTCCTGTGTTGGGTGCATATATGTTTAAAATGGATATTTCTGCCAGGCTCGGTGGCTCAGCCTATAATCTCGCTCCTTTGGGAGGCTGAGGTGAGTGGATTGCCTGAGCCCGCAGGTTCGAGACCCACCTGGGAAACTTGGTGAGACCTCATCTCTACAATAAATAAAAAAATCAGACGGGCATGGTAGCGCGTGCGTGTAGTTCCAGGTACTTGGAAGACTGAGGCAGAAGGATCGCCAGAGCCCAGCAGGCGAGGCTGCAGTGGCTGGGAGTGGCCACTGCACTCCAGTCTGAGCGACAGAGTGACTCCAACTAAAAAATAAATAAATAAATAAATAAATAAATAAATAAATAAATAAATAAATAAAATGGATATTTCTTGTCCATGGACTCAACCTTTTATCATGATGTAGTGTCCTTTTGTATTTTTTTTTAGTTTTTATAGTTGAAAGTCTGTTTTGTCTGATAGCAAGATCATGACGCCTGCATTCTTTTGTGATTCATTTATTTGGAAACTTGTTTTCCATCCTCTGACTTTGAGTCTGTGTGTATCCCTTGTGATGAGATGAATTTCCTGGATGCAGCAAATCATTGGGTCATAATTTTTTATCTATTTTGTCATTCTGTGTCTTTTCAGTGGAGTATTTAGTTCATTCATGCTCAGGCTGATTATTGAAATGTAGTTGTTTATCCCTGTTGTGAGGTTTTTATACATTTTTTGTTTGTTTGTTTTCTTTTGGCTTTGGGGTTTATATGTGTGTGTTTTTTCAAGTTTGTGTTCACAGTGTTTTCTCTTGATTCTCTGTTCTGCTGTTCTCTTCAGAAATGTGTAGATGTTCTTTTTTTTCCCTTTAATCTTTGCTTAATACCTTTTTGATCATCTCCTGTAGAACTGGTCTGGAAGCTGCATAATCTCTTAGCAATCAGATGTCTGGGAAGGATTTTAATTCTCCACTGCTGATGATGCTGAGCTTGGCTGGGTGGGAAATTCTTAGTTGAAATTGTTTATTTTTGAGGACTTTGAATATTTGACTTCTAGCTTGTAGCGGTTTTTGCCGATAGGTCTGCTGCTTTTCCAACTGGTTTTCCCTGGTTGATAGTCTGACCTTTCTGTCTTGCTGCCTTTAGGATTTTTTTCTTTTGTGCCTGCTTTGTGTAGCCAAATTACTGTGTGTCTAGGGGTTAGTCTTCTCATTTGATGTCTTGCAGGGATACTTTGTATCTCTGGTGTTTGGATGGTCATATCTCTGGTGAGAGGGGAAAGTTTTATTGGATGACCTACTGGAATACTTGCTCCAAGGTTTTTTCCATTTTCCTTTCTCTTCTGGGATACCAATCAGGCAGAGTTTCAGCCTCTTGATAAAATCACACATCTCTTGTAGGCTTTGTTCTTTTTTATGAGTTTTCTCTGTATGTTTTTTACAGACCACGTTAATTCCATGTTTTGGTCTTCAAGTTCTGAGATTCTTTCTTCTACTTGATTAATTCAGTTTTCCTTGCTTCTCATCTTGTTACTTATTTTTTGGGTGAGATTTTTTTATGACCACAATCTCTGTTACAAATTCTCTCAATGTTGCAACTTGTCTTTCTTGAGTCTTACTCACTCTCTCCATTCATTCCCTAATCTCTGTTGCATTCTGGAGTTAGTTGTTGGTCACTTTCATTTTGGGGCTCTGAGTTCACATTTTTCAGGTGACTGGGAATTACCTGTATTCTTTTGTTGATTTTTTCTCCTCAAATGTGACAAATATTTTTCTTTTTTCTTTAGCTCCATTATTCGGTGGCAGTGGAAAAGGCTTTCACTTCTGATGTTTGTCCAGCCTCTTTTCTTCCCTGATCAGGGCTCTGAATTTGTTCTACTTTGAAACAGGGTTGTGGGTTGGAAGCTTTGATGTCTTTTGCAGTTTTGAGAGTTGAATATGGTTGAGGATGGAGAGCTAGGATTCAGAAACTACTTGCAAATCACAATGTTCACTGATTTTGGTATGAGTTCCCTGAGATCCACTCCTCACCACCACTCTATATGACATTGCATTGGGTACGTGTGTGTACTCCCTGAGTCCAAGATAATACAATAACAACAATGAGGAGACCAGAGAAAAGTAGAATGAGATGAGATGAACAAATTTTTTTTAAAAAAAGTAAAAACACAGAACAACAAGAGTATAAAGCAAAACAAAAAACAATTAAACACACACCAAAAAAAGGGAATGACAACAAAGCAAACAAAACAAAGCAAAACAACAGAAAACAGGAAAACCAAACACATACACACTTCCAACCCAAAATGAAAGAGAAAAATAAATGAATTCAAATCTGACTCTCACACCTCTATTCACACACACATTGAACTAAAAAAAGAGAAGAACAAAAAAGCAAAAACAAACAAGTGAAAAAACTGAAAGATGAACATTCAATCCTTCATATACACACATAAACAGAAAACTAAACATGAAAGAAGAAAGAAAACAAGAAAAAAAGAGGTGAAGGATTCAGATCAAACCCTCACATACATATTCATGCACAAGGGAAAAATACAAAAAAATTTAAAAACACACAAAAAGCCTGTCCTCTTGGGGCAGGTTTTGTAGTTGTTCCTCTCAGCTGCCTCTCTGTTGTCTCCTTCAGACCTTTGGGCTCATTCACAATCTCCCCAGTGTTTGACCTGGAAGGAGGAGGGGGCAGTGGGTGTGAGCGATGCTTCAGTCCTCCCTTCCCACTCTTGTATGGTCAAGGGGATCTCCTATCATCACAAGGTGTGGGATTGTGTCTTCCCCAGCCAGGCTTATCCTGCTCTGCTCTGTTTGGAGTCCCCCTATTGCAGCTGACATTCAGACTCTGCCTGGGTTCATCCCTCTCAATCATGCCCCTGCCATGTGGGTCTGAAATTTAGAGGATCGCTGGGGAGGAGGGGGTTAGGTTAGCCCCAGAATCACCATTGATCTCTTTGGAGGTCTTCCTTGTCCTTTTCTGGTCACACCCTTAGTTCCATGGTTGAATCAAGGTTGGGGGTGGGGTGTGTTAGATTCAGCACTTGTCCTGTCCCTCCAGAGTTTGTGTTTTCAGAATAGTCCCTCTGAGTCACAATCAATCCCTGAGTAGCTAATTCACTGGTCGCAGAGATTGAGTCGGGTCTGTCACTCTGTGGTGAGCAAGCAGGAGTGCTTTCCTGCCCAGTTTTCAAGATGGTGGCAGGATGCCTTTTTTGTCTTCTCCAGTGGGGCTCTGCCTCTGGGCTCCCTCACTGTTCTCCCTCCACAGCTCTTGTGACCAGTGTCTGACCAAGTGATGGAGTGGTGATGCAGAGCCTGGAGTCAGCAGTCTTTCCTGGCAGCTTCTTTCTGGGAAGAGCTTTGTTGTTGCTGAATTTGATTGCAACTAGTTTTTGAGAATTTTTGCATCTATGGTCATTAGAGATATTGGCCTCTAGTGTCTTCGTTTGATTTTGGTATTAGGGCAATACTGGCTTTATGGAATGGGTTTACAAAGGAGTCCTTCCTCCTTGATTTTATGAAATAGTTTAGGTAGGATCAGTATTCAATCTTTAAACATTAGGTAAAATACAACAGTGACATCATCATGTCCTGGGGTTTTCTTTGATGGGAATCTTTTTACTATGACTTCAATCTCATTACATGTTATTGCTCTGTTCAGAGTCTGGACTTCTTCATGGTTCAATATAAATATCAGAGCAAAAATAAATGAAATTGAAATAAAAGGAACAAAGATCAATGCAACAAAGAGTTTTAAGGTAAACAAAATCATAAGTTGCATTTGTCTAGGAATTTATCACTTTCTTCTAGGTTTCCAATTTCTTTGCATATAGTTGCTCCTAGTATTCTTGAATGATCCTTTGACATTCTGTGATACTAGTTGTAGTCTCCTTTTCATCTCTGATTTTATTTATTTGAGTCTTTTCTCTTTTTTCTTAGTTAGTATAGCTAAGGTTTTGTCAATTTTGTTTACCTTAAAACACTTAGTTATATTGATCTTTGTTATGTTCATTTCAATTTCATTTATTTTTGCTCTGATATTTATTATTTTTATTTTTCTACTAATTTGGGGTTTGGCTTGCTTTTGCTTTTCTAACACTTTAAGATGCATTACTAGATTGTTTAGCTGAAGTTTTTTATGTTTCATATAGGTGCTTATTATTATATAAACTTTCCTCTAAGTATTGCCTTTGCTGTATCCCTTTGGTTTTGTTGTGTTGTATTTCCATTTTTGGTTCATGAAATTTTTAATTTTTTTCTTAATGTTTTCATTGGCCCACTGGTCATTCAGCAGTACATTTTAAAATTTCCATGTTTTTATAGTTTCCAAATTTTCTTTTCTAGTTTTATTCTATTGGTTTCATACAAGATTCTTGATATAATTTAAAATATTTGAATTTTTAAGAAATTGTTTTTTGTCCTAACTTATGATCTATCATTAAAAATGATCCATGTACTGATGAGAAGACTATATTCTGCAGCTGTTGAATGAAATATTCAGTAAATATTTATTAGGTCCATTTTTTTTACAGTGCAGATTAACTCCTGTGTTTCTTTGTTGATTTTCTGTTTGTATGATGTTTTTTCAATGCTGAAGGTGGAGTATTGAGGACACCAGCTATTATTTCTGTTATTATTGTACTGGGGTTTAATTCTGTCTTTAGTTATAATAATATTGGCATTATTTATCTGCATACTTTATTGTTGGGTACATATATAGTTACAATTGTTATATCCTTTTGCTGAATTTATCCATTTATTGTTATAAAGTTACATTCTTTGTCTCTATAGCATTTTTCTTGAAATTTATTTTTCTGCTGTAAGTGTAGCTACTCCTGCTCATTTTGAATTTCACTGTCAGGGAATACCTTTTTCTATCCTTTCAGCTTCAAGTTGTGTGTGTCTTAATAGATGAAGTAAGTTTCTTGTAGGCAGCATATTGTTGGTGTTGTTTATTTTTTATGCATTCAGCCACTTAATGTTTTTGAATTGGAGAATGTAGCTTATTTGCATTTAATGTTATTATTGATACATAAGGGCTTGCCATTTGTTATTTGTTTTTTGGTTGCTTTGTGGTCCACTCTTCCTTCCTTCCTTCCTTTTTGTAAAAGTTTTCTCTGGGAGTATGTTTTAATTCCTTGCATTTTATTTTTGCATATCTGTTGTCATTTTATTGTTTGTTTGATGTGAGGTGACCATGAGGCTTGAAACTATCTTATCATCAGTTATTTTAAGCTGATTGCAACTAAAGTCTGGTTGCAAAGAAAAAATACAAATGAATAAGCAAAAGAAAATCTAATATAAATTCTACACTTTAACTCCATCCCCCCAATTTTTCTATTTTTTATTTTAATGCACACACTAAAATTGCAATGTGAAAGTATTTTGTATTTACCTGTGTGCTTACTGTTATTAATGAATTTTGTACCTTCATATGATTATTGCTTATTAATGTCCTTTTTGTTTAGAATTAAGGACTCCCTTTAGTACATCTTTCTGAACATAGCTGATGGTGATGAAATTTTTCATCCTTTGTTTGCCTGGGAAAATCTTTATTTTTCCTTCATGTTTACATGATATTTTTGCTGGATATAATAGAAAATACAAGTTTTTTCAGCATTTTGAATGTCACCCTTTCCTGGCCTGTAAGGTTTCCACTGAAAATTTGCTTCCATATGTATCGAAGCTCCTTTATATGATCTTTTTAAATTTTATCTTGCTGCTTAGAGAATCTTTATCTATCACCTTTGAGCATTTGATTATTAAATGCTTTGAGGTAGTCTTATTTATATGTTCTTGGAATCCTGTGATCTTCTTATACCTGAATATTGATATTGTTCTTTAGGTTAGAAAGTTCTCCAATATTATTTATCTGAACAAACTTTCTACTACAATCTCTTTCTCTCTACCTCCTATTTAAAGCCAATCAGATGTGCCCTTTTGAGGCTGTGTTCTAGATCTCATAGTTGTGTTTTATTCTTTATTTCTTCTGGGACTGTATACTTTCATATAGCCTGTCTTCAAGTTCACTAATTATTTCTTCTGCTTGATCACTTTGG
This sequence comes from Carlito syrichta, assembly GCF_000164805.1. Lineage (NCBI taxonomy): Eukaryota > Metazoa > Chordata > Mammalia > Primates > Tarsiidae > Carlito > Carlito syrichta. Next base: position 471,175 of record NW_007249928.1, on the reverse strand, counting down.
TTTTTGAGATAATTTTATGCATTTTTCAGCTTGTTAATTGAATCTTTCAGCTCCAGAATTTTTTCTTAATTTTTTTTATTCAGTGAATTTTTTATTAATCATTATAATTTCCCTTGAAGTAACATTGACTTTTCTTTTTTTCTTATTTTGTTTTGTTTTAGTTTATTTTATCATATATCTGTGGTACAAGTCAGGATTAGCTACACAAGTCTGCATGCAGGTGAAGTGTGTGCCTTCAACTTGCCCTCACATCTCCCAGTATAGGACCAGGTACCCTTTCTCTTATGTGACCCCTCTCCCCAGCAATGGCCAGTGACAGTCAATCCCTCCATTGTGCTAATGAGATTAATGTTCTGGTCCCAATTATGAGTGAGAACTTGTGGTATTCAGTTCTTTGTCTGTGTGATCAATCACTAAATCTGACGGTTTCCAACTCAATCCAATTTGCTGCAAAGTCCATGATTGTGTTCTTTATAGCTGCATAATACTCCATCATGTATATGTATATTTTCTTTATCTAGTCCAATTTTGATGGGCAGAAGGGTTGGTTCCATGTTTTTGCTATTGTGAATAGTGCACTTATAAACATTTGTGTGACGGTGTCTTTTTTTGTAGAATGATTTATGTTCCTACAGGTATATTCCCAAGAGAAGGATTGCTGGATTTTATGGAAATCAATTTTTAGTTCCTCTAGGAATCACCATACTGCTTTCCATAGAGTTTGAACTAGCTTGCACTCCCACTAATAGTGTAGATGCATTCCCTTTTCTCCACACCAGTACCATCTTCTGTTGTTTTTTGATTCATTAATTATGACCATTTTTACTGGAGTTTGGTGGTATCTCATTGGAGTTTTGATTTGCATTTCTCTGATGATTAGTAAGGCTAAACATTTTTTCATGTGTCTGTTGGCTGCTTGTATATCTTCTTTTGAAGTGTCTATTCATGTCCTTTGCCCCTTTTAAAAATAGGATTGTTTATTATTTCTTTCTTTTAGTTCGTTTACATTCCTTGTAGATACTAGAGGCTAATTCTTTATCAGATACATATTTAGCATATTTTTTCCATTCTGTGGGTTGTCTCTTTACTCCTTTGATGATTTATTTCACTGTGCAAAAGTTTTTCAGTTTGATGAGGTCCCACTTGTCGATTTGAGCTTTTATGGCTTTGCTTTTGGGATTTTGGTCAAGAATTGACTGTGTACGCTGATGCATAGGAAACGTAAGTGTTTCTTATTTTTTTCTTCAAGGATTCTTATAGCTTGAGTTTTACATTTAGGTCTTTGATCCATTTAGAGCTGATTTTGTATAGGATGATATGTAGGGGTCCACTTTCATTCTTCTCCATGTGGTCAGCCAGTTTTCCCAGCACCATTTGCTAAATATGGTATTGTTTTCACAGTGGTTGTTACTGGTGGCTTTGTCAAAGTTGAGTTGGTTGAGAGATCGAGTTTTTGCTTCCAGAATCTCTGTCCTATTCCATTGGTCTGTGTGCTTATTGTTGTACTAGTATCAGGCTGTTTTGGTTACTATGGCTGTGTTAGTAAAGTTTAAAGTCTAGAAGCATGATACCTCCTACTTTGTTTTTTTGCTGAGGATTGCTTTGGCTATTAATACTGCTTTTTGTTTCCATATGAATTTCTGTATTGTCATTTCCAGGTCTGGGAAAAATGATGTTGTCAATTTGATGGGCATTGCATTGAATCTGTAGGTTACCTTAGGTAGGATGGACATCGTGACAATATTAATTCTTCTAATCCATAAGCATGAAATATTTTTCAATTTCTCTGCCACCTTCATTTCTTCGAGCATCATTTTGTGTTCTCATAGTAAAGTCTTTCACTTCTCTGGTTAGGTGGATGCCAAGGTATTTCATTTTTTGTGGCTATTGTGAATGGAATTGTATCTTTTATTTTGCACTCTATCTGCTTGTTGCTGGTGTATAGAAATGCTACTGTCTTTTGCATATGAATTTGGTACCTGAAAACTTTACCAAAGTTGATTATCAGTGTAAGGATGCTTTTGACAGACTCCCTAAGGTTTTCAAGATATAGAATCATAAAATCTGCAAAGAAGGTACCTTGACTTCCTCTTTTCCTGTCTGGATACTCCTGATTTTCTTCTTTTGCTTGATTGCTATGCTTTGGACTTCCAGCACTATGTTTAACAGGAGGACTGAGAGTACGCATTCTTGTGTGGTTCCCGTTCTCAGAAGAAATGCCTCCAGTTTCTGCACATTGAGCAAAATGTTATTGGTGAACTTATCATAGATGGTTCTTACTTTTTTGAGGAATGCACCTTCTATGTCTAGGTGTTCAAGAGAGTTTTATCAAGAAGAGATGCTAGATTTTGTCAAATTCTTTTTTTGTGTCATATAATAAAACAATGTGGTTCTTGGTTTTACCCCTCTTGTTGTACTGAACTATGTTCATGGTCTTGTGAATGTTAAACCAGCCCCGTATTCCTGGCATGAAGCCCACTTGGTCATGGTGGATGATCTTTGACATGTGTGTTAGATCCAAGTTGCTAGGATCTTGTTTAGAATTTTTGCATCTGTGTTCATCAAGGAGATTGTCCAGTTTTCCTTTTTCCATTCTGGGTTTTTTGACAGTTTTGGAAAACATTGTAATGTTGGCTTTGTTAAATGGGTTGGGGAATATTCCACCTTACTTGGTTGCATGGAATACTTTCAGTAAAATTGGTATTGGCTCCTCTTTGTATATCTTGTAGAATGCAGCTTTGAAGCCATTGGGTCTGGAGCCTTTTTTTTATTTTTTTGGTAGATAGATTTCCTATGACTGACTCGATTTCCTGGATTTTTATTGGTCTGTTTAGAGTTTCAATTTCTTCTTGTTTCAACCTCAGGAGGTTTTGTGATGTCACAAACTGCTCCATTTTCTTTAGGTTGTCTATTTTATTTGCATAAAAGTTGTTATAGTAATCTCTGATAATATTTTGAACTTCTTCAGGATCATTTGTGACTTCAGCTTTTGCATTTTTAATTGTGTTTATTTGATCTCTCTCTCTCTTTTTTTAGTCAGTCTGACCAGGGGATTGTCAATCTTATTTATCCTTTCAAAGAACCAGGTTTTGGTCTTGTTGACCCTTTCTATCATATTTTTGTCTTCTATGTCTTGCAACTCTGATTTTATCCTGGTGATCTGGATTATTCTGCTGAAATTAGGATTTAGTGGATCTTGCCTTTCCAGCTCCTTTAGATGTGGCATTAGCCTGTCTACTTGTGATCTTTCTGTTTTCTTGATTTGTGCATGCAATATTGTGAATTTTCCTCTTAACACTGCTATCATGGCATCCCAGGAATTCTAATGAGAAATATTTTTGTTTTCATTTGTTTCCAGGAATCTTTTTACCTATGTCTTGATTTATATGTTGACCCAGAAGTTGTTCAAAAGCATGTTGTATAGATTCCATGTCTTTGTGTTCTGGAGGAATATGTTAATAGCAATATTTATTTTTATTCCTATGTGATCTATGAAGATGTATGGTATTATTTTGATCTTTTGAAGTTTAAAATAAAATCATGCATAATACTTGGAGTATGTTCCATGTGCTGATGGTAGAATGTATACTCTGTATTTGTTGGGTGAAGTGTTCTATAGATGTCTATTAAGTTCATTTGATTGAACATCAAGTTGAGGTTCCAGATCTTCTTGTTAGTATTTTGCCTTGATGGTCTATCTAAGTCTGTTTATGGGGTATTTAGGTCTCCTACTATGACTCTATGAGAGTCAATGTCCTCTTTTAGTTTGCTTGGTAGTTGTCTTATAAAACCTGACACTCTAGTGCTAGATGTATATATGTTTAGGATGTATATGTGTTGCTGGTGAATTGAGCCTTTTATCATTATGTAATATTCTTCTGTGCCTTTTAAAATTTTTGATGACTCAATGACTGCTTTGTTGGATATTACAATAGCAATGCCTGCTTTCTTCTGTTTTACATTTGCCTGAAAGGTCATTTTTCAGCCCCCAACCTTGAGTCTGTGTCTTTTGCTGTGAAGTGTGTTTCCTGGAAGAAGTATATTGTTGGATCATGGGTTTTTTCATTCAATTTTCCACTTTATGTCTCTTCTGTGGTGCAAATTGAGGCCATTCACATTCAAGTTGTTTATCAATTCTGTGAAAGTTTATTCCTATTATAGGTCTCCTGCAGAATTGCTTTGTTTCCTTTCAATGTACATGCTTATATATGTGGTATGTTTTCATTTTTGTGATTGCTCTGTATGCTCTGTTAATATTAGGTTTGCCTGTACTTTTGTGGTGCTTATAACCATTTTTTTTTCCTGTGCTCAACACCTTCTTACACATCTCTTGAAGGACTGGTCTGGAGGCGGCATATTCTCTTAGAGATTGGATGTCTGGGAAGGATTTTAATTCTCCATCACTGATGAAGTTTAGCTTGGTTAGGTGGGACATTTTTGCTTGGAATTGTTAATGTTTAAGAACATTAAAAATTGGTCTTCAATCCCTTCTGGCTTGTAGAGTTTGTACAGATAAGTTTGGAGTGATTCTGATGGGTTTTTCTTAGTAGGTAATCTAATATTTCTTGCTGCCTTTAGGATATTTTCTTTCATGTTTACTTTTTAGGAGTGAATTACTATGTGTCTTTATGGTGGTCTTTTCATGTAACATCTTGAAGAGGTTCTGTGAATCTCTTGCACTTGGATGGTCATCTCTCTAGCAAGATAGGGGAGGTTCTCTTGAATGACCTCATGGAGTATTTGTTCCATGGTGTTTTCATTTTCTCTTTCTGTTTTGGGAATACCAATCGGTGTAGGTTTGTATTTTTGACCAAGTCACACAGCTCTTGGAGGCTTTGTTCTTTTTTTTTTTGAGTTTTTTCCAATGTTCTTAAAAGACTGTGTTAATTGCATATTTTGATATTCAAGGTCTGAGATTACTTTATCTGCTTGGTTGAGTCAGTTCCCAATACTTGTTAATGTGTTATTGATTGTGAAGATGAAGCTCTTTATTTTCATTGCTTCATAGTATGCTTTTTTGAAGTTGGCCTACTCTGCTTTTACCTCTGTATTATTTCTTTGAGTTTTGTTTCATGATTCTCTTTGTTCCTGTCAATTTGTGCCATCAATATTTTTGAAAAGTTTTCTGACTGTCAACTGGGGCAGGTCATTTTGGGGGTTTTCATTGTTTGTACTCTAGTGTTTGTTTTTTCATGCTGTCTCTAAAATTCTTGTTTCTCAGTCTATCCTCATTTGTATCAGAACTCTCCTTATGAGCAATGAGATAGGGAGGAGTTCCACCTTATGTCAGTTTCTTGTTATTGCAGCTTTTCTCTCTGCTGCTAAACTACTTGGGCCAGATTCTCATCCCTGTGTTCCATGTAATTGATGGCCTGTGATGGGGGGTGGTGAATCTACCCAGCACATCCCAGAATTGCTTGCCCCTTCCCTCTCCCAGCATAATATCAGCTCTTATACATGCCTTGGCTCTTATACATAGCTCTTGGCAGAGGGATGAGGCACCCAGATTGCCATGTCTGCCTTTTTGTGTTCTGTGTGTTCAAGGAAATCCTTGCTGGTTGTGGGGAGTTTCACCCTTTTTAACTAGTTTGGGGAGCCCCCTTTAATTGGCAACTGGATCCCCACTCTCTGCCCTGTCATGCAAGAGAGGTGCCAGTCTGTTGTTACACCAAGTACCAGTGGCAGCCATGTCAGTCTGATTCACCCTCACAGGGGGGTCTTTCTCCCATGAGAATCATTCCCTGTTCCACCTGGACTCTGGAGTCCACCACCGTTTCTGGACCTGGATTCCTCCCACATGAACCTGATGTTTTGTGCACTGTTGGTAGGAGGTGAACTGATTCATAGCATCTAATAATCACTCACCCCTCTCCTTCTCTGAACAGATCTTCATTTTCTGTGTGCACCTGGTGCAAGGTAGCTGGTGCAAGGTGGAGGATGGGGTATCTGGAATTCTGTGCCTGCTGTGGCTTTCTGGATTCTGTGTACTCAGATAGACGTTCACTTGGTTACTGATAATTAGCCCCTCCAAAAGTGCCCTAGATAATTCCATCTAAAAATGATGGAATCCCTACCCTCTGTCTTACTAGGTGAGAGTGGTGCCAATCTGGTACTCCACAATGTCTGCTTGAGTTTTAAAAATTATTTCAGTCTCTTTGTCAAATATCTCTGATAAGATTCGGAATTCCTTCTCTGTGTTTTCTTGAAGTGTGTTTTGCATCCTGTGTGTGAAAGGTCACATACCTCTGTCACTCTGATTGGCTACTGGTGCCTTATTTAATTTGTTTTGTGAATTCATGTTTTCCTGGAGGTTCTTGCTGCTTGTGGTTTTTTATTAATGTTTAGGTGATGAAGTTGTATATTAATTCTAATTTTCACATTCTTGGCTTGTTTGTACCCATTCTTATTGAGAAGACTTACCAGGCATTCAAAGGGAATTGAATGTTGTGATATAAGTCTTGGTAACTGAAGCCATATCTGCTCTAGGGAACATTTCAGGTAGTGAATTTTGCAGACTTGTACCAGTTCAGTGGGCTTGGGTAAAATCCTGACTAATTCTATGGATTACCAGAGTCTCTTTTTATTGTCTTCACTTACTTTCTCCCAAGCAGAAGGACTCTTTCTATGTTGGGCTGCCTGGGGTTGAAGGAGGGGTGATACAGTCACTCCTGTGTTCACCAGAGCTGGGACTGCACTGGGTCACATCTGAAGCCAGTACAGTACTAGGTTTCTTCCTAGGCCCATGATAGCTACTGCCTGGCTACTGCTGGTGTCTATTCAAGGCCCAAGGGCTCTTTAGTTGGGAGGTGGTGAATCTTGCCAGGCTTGAGTCTTCTCTATAGTACCACAAACTCTCTTCTGGTTCAGGGTGGTCTAAAATTATTGTACAAGAGCTAGGTCCAAGAATCTGGGGCTTCAGTAAACTGCTTAGTGCTCTATTTTACTGTGGCTGAGCTGGTACCCAAGTTGCAAGACAAAGTCCTCTTTTCTCTCTCTTCTCTGCATATAGAAGGAGTTGTTCATAGAGCTGCATTGCTTGGAGTTGGGGGAGAGTTGAAAAAAGCACTACTTTGGCCTCTACAACTGGTGTCTTACTTGGTCATGTGCCCATCAATTACACTGGCTCTGAACCTAGCACAGTAACTAGGCTTGCCCAAGGACTACAGGCCTTGTGCCCTGACTGCCTTTCAAATATACTTAGGACTTCATGGCACTTCAGTTAGCTGGTGGAAAGCTAGCCAGAATTCAGGTTTCTACCATGGGGGTGTAGAATTCCCCTCAGTTGGGGCCTAGTTTATTCATCCATAAAAATTGGCAAATTTTTTCCCTGTATTGTGTCCTGCAGTAAAGGGCAACATTGAGTTCCAATGCAAAGTCCCACATTCACTTCACTCTTCTTCACCTAAACAAACAGATTCTCTTTCTGTGCAGCATTGCCCTGTTGGGGGCTGCGGCGGGGGGGTAACATAGGCAATGCAAGACTGTCTTTTCTACTTTTTTCAGTGCCTCTTTCCTTGATGTAATACTAAAACCAGGTACTGTGATTGCTCACCTGAATTTTGGTTCTTACGAAGGTACTTTCTTGTTCAATTTGGTACTCCTGCAGGATGACGATTGCTGGAGGGGTTTTTTTTTTTTTAATCCATCTGGCTATTCCCCTTCTCCCCTTCCTTCTTTTAATGTTAAATATTGAATCTTGTTTTGGTTCCTTCTATTATTATTTGTCTGCAAATAAGATAACTTTTTGCAGTTACTTGAAAGTAATTTGTGTGGCAAATGGTCAAGGTTGGATTACTGAGCAAGCACAAATTTCTGCTAATTTGCAGTTATATTTCTTATTACAAGTTGTGGGAAGAATGTGTTTAACTTTTATTTCTTCACAGGGATTGGCAGCTTCTGGAGCTGTTCATAATTCTGAGAATATCTTTCTCCATCATACTGAAAAAATTGTATCCTGCTATTTCCTTGATCAATCCACCTATCATATTATTAATTTAGGTCAAACAGGGTCTCATAGTCGTTCTGTGTTTCTAGACTAAATAATACACACCTGATAATTCACTCCTAAATTAATGCAATTGCAAAAACCATCCCACTGGGACTTAGGAGGGATTAAAAGCATTTAAAAGTTCATCATATGCAACATAATAACAAGAAACAAATAACCTGGCTAAAAATAGGCACAAAGACCGAATAGACATTTTTCCAAAGAAAACATAAAAATGACCATGGGTATATGAAAAGGTGTTCAACATCATTAATCATCAGGAAAATTCAAACCAAACTACAATGACATATCAACTCATACGTGTTAGGATGGTTTGATGCCTTATTTTATTTATCACTTTGGTTAAGGAATGTTCTGATAGCTGATAAAACATTATTTCTGGGTATGTCTGTGAAAGTGTTTCTAGAAAAAATTCACATTGGAATCAATAGACAGAGTCAAGAAGACCACTTGCCCTCACCAATGTGAGTAGGAATCATTCAATTCATTGCAGGCCTGAATAGAACAGAAAGATAATGAGTTAAAATAATATACCCCCCTCTGCTCTCATTCCTGCTCTCTCTCACTTCCTCTCACTCTCTCTCTCCCCGCCTTCCTCCTTCTTTCCTTGAGCTTGAACAGACATTTTCTCTTGTCTTCAGACATGAAAGCTTTTGATTCTCTGATCTTTGGACTACACAACTTACACCGCTGGCACTCCTGGCTCTCAGGTCTTTAGCCTCAGGCAGAGAGTTAACCATAGGCTCCTCTATTCTCAGGCCTTCCAGGCATGGACTGAATTACACCACTGGCTTCTTGGTTCTCCAACTTGCAGTTGGCATATCATGGAATTTTTTGGTTTTCATAATAGCATAAGCCAATTCCTGTAATAAATCTCCTGTCTATCTATCTATCTATCTATCTATCTATCTATCTATCTATCTATCTATCATCTATCTTCATCATCATCATCTGTCTATTTATCTATTTTATTAGTTCTGTTTCCCTGGAGAACTCTAATTAATAGAGATTCCTGTTATCAAATAGACCAGAGCTAATAAGTGTTGGTGCAGATGTAGTGAAAAGGGAGCCCTTGTGCACCACTGGTGGAATGTAAATTAGTACAGCCATTATAGCTAACAGGGTAGAAGTTCCTTTACAAAATACAAATAGAACTACCTTATGATCGAGCAATCAATTTCTTAGTATATATCCAAAGGAAATAAAATCGCTATCATGAAGAGATATCTGCACTCCCATATTCGTTGCAACATTATTCACAATAGCCAAGACATGGAAATCACCTTAGTGTTCATCAACAGATATGGATGAAAAACAGTGGTATACAAGGGAGAACCCCCCAAAAAACCATAATTATTTTTTGGAGTGTAGACCTTTTATAATACACTTGCAATTTGTTCCTTCAGATAAAATGGTCAACCAAGGATTTTATATGGAAGTTTTTAGAAGGTTGCACCATGATTTGCAAAAGAAACATCCTGAGTTGTGGCAAACAGGTTCTTCCACCCTGACAATGCATCTGCCCATATCGCACTGACTGTTCAGCAGTTTTTGACCAAAAGCGGTATGAGCCTCGGGCCCCACCCTTCTTATTCACCCAATCTCACCCCAAGCAACTTTTTTTTGTTTCCCCAAGTTAAAAAAAAAAGTTCTCAATGGGAAACATTTTGCCAATGTGGAAGAGGTGAAACAAAAAATGACTAAAATGTAATCCCACGCCTTTGGGAGGCTGAGGTGAGGGGATTGCCTGAGCCCGCGGGTTCGAGACCCGCCTGGGCAGCGAGACTTCATCTCTACAATAAGTCAAAAAAATCAGCAGGGCATCTTAGCGCATGCCTGTAATTCCGGCTACTCGGAAGGCTGAGGCGGAAGGATCACCGGAGCCCAGGAGGCAAAGCTGCGGTGGCCGGGAGCGGCCACTGCACTCCAGTCTGGGCAACAGAGTGAGACTCCAACTTAAAAAAAAAATGACTAAAGCACTAAAAAGCATCACAATTGATGAGTTAAACAACTTTTGAGCAGTGGAAACATGGAAACCATATGGATATGTTATTAAGACTAAAATGAAATTAAACAACAAATTAGTAATTAAGAGGAAGCTAGAAAATACCAAAGTACTTTGCAATTTAATCACATTACTTCTAAATAATTCATGGGTCAAAGAAGTCATCTCAAGAAAAATTTAAAACTATTTTGGGTTAAGTTAAAATAAAGATACAACTCAAAATTTATAGAATGAAATAAAAGCAGTGCTTAGAGAGAAGAAATAGCACTGAATACATATATTAGAAATAATAAGTCCTAAAGTTGTTAATCTAAACTTCCACTTGAAAGTACTAGAGAAAAAGATTAATATAAACCAAAGCCAAGTAGAACAAAATTCATAAAAATTACAGCAAACATAAAAAAGTCAGTAAAGAAAATTAATGAAACTAAAAGATAATTCTTTGAAAAAAATCAATAAAATGAGTAAACTAGTCAAACAAGAAAACAAAAAAGTGAAGATACAAATAACTTATATCAGAAATAAAGGAGGTGACATCACTACTAGTCCCACGAACATGGAAAGAATAATAAAAGATCAATATTTGGATCAATTACTTTAAAAAAGCAATAATTGCTCTCAAGAATAGCAACTAAAAATTCTTGGTACTAGTGAACAAGTATAGCAGGGACACAGAACATAAGGTTGATAGGCAAAAATCAGTTGCTTTCCTACAAGTCAGGCAAAAATGACACTGTTGGAGAATGAAACACCAAAACTCAAGCAAGGAGAAATATAATCTGAATAGACCTATATCTATTCAACAAATTGAACCAATAATTAAAAACTTCCTACAAGGAAATACCAGTTCCAGATGCAGAATTTTATAAAACATTTAACTAAGACATCATACCCATTCTCAACAATCTCTTCCAGAAACAAGCAGACATAACACTTCTTAACTCTTTATCCAGTACTGAAACCAGACAACAATAAAGCAAAAGAAGAAAACTATAGACCAATATCTGTCATGAACATAGGTTAAAAAAGTCCTTAGTATAAAAGTCGTCAAACAAATCCAACAATGTATAGAACAATGATATACCACTACATAACATGATTTATTTCAGGGGTACAAAATCAGGTTAACATTTGACAATTAATCACAAAAAAAGCCTAAAAATTAATCACTGATTACATCAACTGATGCACAAAAAGTATTTGACCACAATGCAATAGCCATTCATGATAAAACCCTTAGTAAGTTAGAAATAGGGGGAAACTTCCTCAAATTAATAATGAACTTCCACAAAATGACTATAGCCAACTTGATGCTTAATGCTGAGGAACTAGATGCTTTCCCCCTAATATCATTAACAAGGGTGCCCTCTCTCACCACTCCTATTCAATGTCATTCTGGGAGGCCTGCAATAAGAAAAGGAAATACTGGATATACAAATTGAGAAGAAAGAAATAAAGCTGTTTTTGTTTACAGGTGACATAATTATCTGTGT